>NC_090725.1:88291952-88294452 GCF_036898095.1 Palaemon carinicauda
ATCTTGAAATCTGGCCACATCATCAGAACTTCGTTGACAAGCTGAAAATTAAAAAGCGAATATCAGGTTTAGTCCATCAGCCGTTACTAGTCCACTGCAAAACAAAGGTCGCAGACATGTCCTTCCACTTGCTTCTGTTTATGCTCTTTCTACGCCAGTCCACACCAGCAATATTTCTTAGTTGATTAATCCATCGTCTTTTCTTCCTTCCCCTGCTGCTTATGCAATTTCTACGGATCCATTTGGTTATTCTTAACGTTCATCTATTGTCTGTCATACTCATCATATGTCCTGCATATACTCATTTCTTTTTCTATTTGGGCATCAGGCACCCGTTGAGATACTACCGCTAGAGAGTTATGGGGTCCTTTGACTGGCTAGACAGTACTACATTAGATCCTTCTCTCTGGTTATGGTGCACTTTCCCTTTGCCTACACATACGCCGAATAGTCTGGTCTATTCTTCACAGATTCTCTGCTGTCCTCTACACCCAACAACACTGAGATTACCAAAAAATTCTTCTTCACCCAAGGGGTTAACTACTGCCCTATAATTGCTCAGTGGCTACTTTCCTCTTGGTAAGGGTAGAAGAGACTCTTTAGCTATGGTAAGCAGCTCTTCTAGAAGGGCACTCCAAAATCAAACCATTGTTCTCTAGTCTTGAGTAGTGCCATAGCCTCTGTACCATGAATTTCCACTATCTTGGGTTAGAGTTCTCTTGTTTAAGGGTACTATCGGGCACACTATTCTATCTAATTTCTCTTACTCTTGTTTTGTTAAAGTTTTTCTAGTTTATATAGGAAATGTTTATTTTAATGTTGCTGTTCTTAAGATATTTACTTTCTCCTTGTTTTCTTTCCTCACTGGGGTATTTTCCCTTCTGGGGCCCCTTGTTTTATAGCATCCTGCTTTTACAACTAGGGTTGTGGCTTAGCAAATAATGATAATGATAATAATTAGTGTTATTCCCATCATTGTCAGTGTGCATTTCCATCTGGGGGAATTTTATCTTGTATTATCGTATAAATAAAATGTGTTTTCTTGTTTAAGCTGAGCACTTTTGAATTTTTTTTTTGTAATTACACTTGTTTTATTGCAATTCCCCCCAAAATAGGCCTTTATTGTCAATTTATAGGCGGTAAGGTTGTAATTTCAGTTGAATCATTTATACATGTACATTTGTTTGTACACTCTACGGAAATAGATTACCAGATTTCATTTACTTTTTTCGTAGACGTAAACATAGGTTTTACATTTTGTCTGCAAATTGGAGTTTTTATGTCTTAGTTTCTCATGGTTATGCAAAATGTTTTCTCCTCTTTCATTTATTTACTTGAAGTAACAATGAAATTTATGCACTTTAACATAGATAGGAATTTACTTTTGGAGATAAGGTAAAATGTAAAATTGACAAAATATTACAATTCTGAAACACTGGTATCTCATTTAAAAATGCTTGCATACAAAAAATGGAAACCATCCTGAGTGATGAAAGCATACAAGGAATTATGGAAGTACTGTTCATACTGATAATAGGAATTACAATAAAAAAAAACATGTAATAGTTACTGAGAGAGAGCGTAAATCTGATAACTCTTAAAACACATTAGTCAAGTTATCACGCTTGGCCAATTAGCAAATAAGATAAAATAAAGATTAACAGTACCTCTATGCTTGTCAAAGTTAATGTAGTTTCAATTTTTCTTTTTACCAAGGTACCAATTGATTACGTTTTGGATTTTTTTTTTCAGAAACCTTAGATGATAGGCAATTGAATCTACAATTTTTCTACAGTACCGTAATGTAATTAATTAAACGTTCTATGAAAGACGGTATATTTGAATTTAGTGGGAAATATTTTGAACAAACATTTGGTATGGCCATGGGAAACCCCGTATCGCTACTACTAATCAACCGATATATGGAATTTTTTTATAGTAAAATCTAAAGTAATATATACCTATTGATGTAATGTCGTTTCGGTATATTGATGACATTTTATGTGTGACCAGAAAAAAAAGAAAATTTAGATAACCTATTTTTCATATATTGAATGGGTTGGTACTGATAATAGATTTTACTATGGAGCTGGAGAATAATTGTTGCTTAACTTCTTTTAAACTGCCGTATACACGGGTGTAGCGATAGATTCAAGATTTGTGTTTATATAAAGCCAACGAATATCTTTGCATATGTGCAATACTACTGAAATTAGAGTAACAAAGTTATTAAGTCTGTATTCACTTCTATGTTTTCGAGAGCATTGCAAGTTTTCAGCCCTGAATAAATTAATGATGAAATAAATGACTTTAGCACTATAGGCTAGAATTTGAAGTATTATATGATGCCCTAACAACAGCAAAAACCCTTCTTCGGCAATAACGGAAGACTATAATACACAAAACCTGCGCTTATAGCCATGTAGTAATTCTTTTATAGAAATTCCCCAATTGTTTGAAATAGAAATAACGTTCATGTAGCATTCAAGAGCTACAACAC
>NC_090725.1:88296952-88334452 GCF_036898095.1 Palaemon carinicauda
AGTTATACTTTCTTTCTTTTCCTGTTGAGTTTTTATATAATTATGTTGTAGGTATTTGAATGTTCCATTAAATTTTAATGATGGTTTTATTTGTTCGTTCTTTCATTTTAGTTTTGATTTCCCCAGGCATGTACTTTACCTTCTCCATTGGTTTCTTCTTCTCCACATATTTCTTTACAGCCCCATCCCTTCTCATCCTGTCTCTCTTCTCTCCATTCCGGAGACAAATTCCTTTCCGTTAGGTCCATTCTCGAAGGAAATTAACTTTTATCTTGGCTCTTCCGGTATCATCCCATTACCAGTGTGTCACCTTCTTCCAGGCCAATCGCCAAAATACGTTCACGCCTGTTATAGAACTTTCAAAATGAGATATTTTGAGATTTTTAAAGGATTGGGGGCATTCTTTGTTGCATTCAGAGATCACTTATTATGTTTGTTCAGATGAAGAGCAAGAGATGTTCCAAGACTTTTTATGTCAAGTGATGACAAATCTTTCTCACAAAAAAGGGGAAGAAAACAATACTTTGAAAAGAAATAGTTTATAATTCAAAGGTAAATCTCACGTGCCTGTGAACGTGTTCACTCTTATTTTAGAATCTTTATAACATAGCATTATTTAATTTTTATTTATGTATAAAGTTAAATGTGTGTAAATAATTACTTTGTTGATCTGTCAGCTTGCTTTTCGTTTACAAGTGTTGCCACTGTTTAGAATATGAGAATTATTGGAGTTGCAGCAGTTTTAATCAAGTTTCAAAATTTATATCTTGAATTTCAAGAATTTATAACATATTCATTAACACGCTTTTATTTATAAATAGAAGTATAATTTATCATCCTTTGGGGATTTCTTCCCTGAAATAATCTTTTGAAGCTTATGTCATACACTCGTTGGGATATTTTTGTTGTTAATGGAATTACTTTTGCTCTTTTCTCTTGCTTGGTTCGACATTATGTTTCCTGCCCTACTTTCTTCCAGAGACCATTTCCTCAGACCTTTACTGGTCTTAGTAATAGACAACGCATTAATCTCTCTCTCTCTCTCTCTCTCTCTCTCTCTCTCTCTCTCTCTCTCTCTCTCTCTCTCTCATTTCAATAAAACATTTTCCTCCCAGTGGTTGGTCTTTTACGTAATTTCCAATCGATTCGAATAATTATATTTCACTTCTTTCCTCTATCGCGAGTTCTCTTACCTGCCCCTCAGGTCAGGAAGTCCTTCGATCTATTCTTTATTCTTGTTCAGGAAACCGGCCAATTTTTCCCTCTCTTCTGTAGGCCTAACAACGATAACCTTTATCTTTTATTTCAAGACTTAGTTAACGTTTATGAAGGACTTCGCAATCATGAAAAAAATTTTGCATTTTTATATGTAGACATATTTGCTATATATATATATATATATATATATATATATATATATATATATATATATATATATATATATATACTGTATAATATATTTATATATATGTGTGTGTGTAAAAATTGCTCTAACCGGTAATTGTTTTTGGTATAGTCTTATGTCATTAGACATCATATTTTAATCAAAATCCATAAGAATGCGAAAAATGTCAACGTATTTTCAAGAAGATTAGAATATCAGATGTTTTAATTGACTGTAAAAGTGTTATTTGAATGCTAATGGTGGACTTAGTCTCTTGATGACCCTCCTGAATTGCCCTTTTATTGTTTTAAGTGAGCTTCTTAAATCCCTAAATTACCCTCCAGCATATGGGGGGGGGGGTGTCGATTAACAAGGTATTGATTGTCAACATAACAGTGTGTTTCAAGTAATTACATTAGCATAATCAGAACATCACTGTCTTACCATTAGTTTTCATTTATAATATGGCCTTCAGGTTTATTTATGACTCTGCAATAAGCTTATCCTTTATATATATATATATATATATATATATATATATATATATATATATATATATATATATATATATATATTTAAAGCGGAAAAAAATACTGAATTCGTAATACTGTGAACTTCTTGGAAAGATCATTAAACTTATCTAATGATTGATGAGTACTTTTTCAGACGAAGAGGAAACACTTGCTGCTCTTGTTTTGACGTTTGCTTGCAATGACAGTTAATGTCAGTCTAGTGAATCGTTTTGGTATTGCAAGTTTCAGAGAAAAGTGAATCATTTTCAATACTTTAGACTTTATGTATATTAGAGAAGAAATATTTTTGTTTTATTCCGTATATCGATATTCCACTTAAATATATGTCAAGCATAAGCATTAATCTTGATCAAACATTTTCCCTTCATTGACCTATTGGTGCTATTTTATTTGTTTGATGTCTATTTAGATTACATTTTAATTATGTTTTTTAGGGTTCCTTAGAAATTTGAAATATATTTCTAAAGCCAGGAATCATTGTGTTGAGATATACTTCGAAAGGTCCTTAGGATTTGTTCCAAATAGTTTATGCAGTTTTAAAGTAAATCCAGACTTTCATTTAAGGCGTTCCTTGTTTTGTAAGTCTAACGTTGTTTGAATGTGGTGACACACATTAACAATTTTCCGCATAACCAAAATGCCTTCCATGCCTTTCAGAGCATTTACACCTTCAACGGATATCTTTTATTCCTTCAGAATATTATTTTAAATATATTTACTAATGTTCATTCCGACTCGTTAAGTACTCAAATGAATTCTCATCCATTACTCCTTAATCTTCCCTCATTTCTGTGATATTTTTGTATATGTATTTCAGGATAAACTTTAAATTATTTTACACGGTAATTTCCATTTTCCCAAGTTCTTGTAAAATATTGTTGTCAAGTCTCAAGAAACTTTTAAGATTGTATTGTTACGTTGTAAATTACCTTTGACCATTTTCAACTATATTGTTTAATATCCAAAAAAATTTTGTAGCTATTTTATACTCTTGTACACAAGTACAAATCAGTTTTTTGTTTATCACAAGTCATTCATTTCAGAAGGAAACAAATTACTTTTTTACTTGAGAATGAATGAGTCACGTTCTAATTAATGTAGTTTGATGGATCAGTTGAAGCGTAACTAGCTTGCGTCAAATGAGAAAGCGTTCTTATGGTATCTCTTAGAGTGAAATGGCTTTAAAGTAGAATTAATTTCATGCGTTTGATCTTGTTACTAAGGGCTCAGACTGAAATCTCACTTGAGCTAAATAAGAATGTGCTTTCTAGCTAATTTAAGAGTGTTTTATATATATATATATATATATATATATATATATATATATATATATATATATATATATGATTCACATTATAATGTATTAGATATATTTCTTTCGAAGGCAGCTGTCTTGCCCAGTGTTCGTAAACGAAATGCAGTTGATCCATTTTCCAGCAAGCTAACTTTGTAGACTTATTTTCATTTATATAATTCACAGTGTATCAAAAAATACTGAATGAGTATGCCAAAAGGTATCGACTCGAGTTTACGTTGTCACCTCTCCCATATGGGCCCGATACGGCATTTGCCTTTTCACCGATCAGCTGGATGGATTAGTGGAGCGTATGCCTTGGTTCATTTAATCAACATTGATTATGCCGTGATTGATAGAGAATATTGACTTTGGGAAGCCTTGTACTATGCAACTTGGCTTGCCTGACATTAAAGCTGTTTGGTCTCTGGAGTCTAATTTGTTTGTAAATGTTTTCCCTGGATTCTTATCTATTAACTTATAGAAAGAAAATTTTCATTTTATTTATTAAAGGTTAATTTCGGCGGTATTTTGTAGTCAAATTATTTGGAATTTGGTGTATGTATATACTGTATATGTGTGTATATATATATATATATATATATATATATATATATATATATATATACATACATATATGTATATGTGTGTGTGTAAATTCTCTCTCTCTCTCTCTCTCTCTCTCTCTCTCTCTCTCTCTCTCTCTCTCTCTCTCTCTCTCTCTCTCTCTATATATATATATATATATATATATATACTTTATATATACTGTATATATAAATATATATTTGTATATATATATATATATAAATATATATATATATATATATTACCTCCCAGCATTTGTGGATGTCACTCTCAGACTGGCAATAGGCTTTCAAGTTCTCTTATGCTTCAGTGTTGACTCAAGGGACACACTGCACTCTTCCATTTCATACAACGAGTTGCTTCTCTCTCTCTCTCTCTCTCTCTCTCTCTCTCTCTCTCTCTCTCTCTCTCTCTCTCTCTCTCTCTCTCACTCTCTCTCTCTCTCTCTTAATTGGGAAGTTTATTGGTGTTCTTTCTTGTTATTAATATTATTATTATTAATATTATTATTAATATTAATATTATTATTATTATTATTATTATTATTATTTGAGATAAATTAGCCATATCCTGGCAAAGCTATGTAAGAAAAACCTAATTCAAAAAGCTGTGGTACTGTAGTTTTTATTTAGGAAGTTCCAGTTCTTGTAGAGCTTTATTGTATAGGGCTTTGCTTTGATCTTCATTGTCACGATTAAATTAATTTTCCAGAAGATTTTATTTTTTAAAGATTTTACTTCTTATTAGAATTACTATTATTATTCTGTTATTGTATTTAACATTATTATTATTATTATTATTATTATTATTATTATTATTATTATTATTCTCCTTATTATATTTGGAAAGGGGATTAATGACCTGCCAAAATATGGTCTGTTTCTACCCTAAAGAAAGTTTCCTTAAATAAATACTCAATTTGTCAGAATATTTTCAGACTCAGGCGTTTGGACATATCTATATGTAAAGTCATTTATTTTATTTTTATTTTCACGATGTTATTAGTATTTTTCTCGGGTTTTCTATTCAACAGGTGTCTTGTTTCTTAAATCCTGAATCTTTTGCATTTAGACCCTCCCATGCGAAATCAAACGCCGCGTGTAATGTTATGCAATTAATTCCAGCTGTAATGTCTTTCCTTGTGTAAGTTTCAGTGGCACTGTGCATCCTTAATTATCTTTTTTGCTTTGTTTTGAGCTTCGTTATCATGCAGCTGTAACAGGGAAACTTCATAAGTAGAGTGGGTGACCTGAATTTTCAGCTGATAGTTTCTCCGTTATTTATCTTTATTTTATCATGATATTTAGCCGGTTTGTAATCATTGCTGTTTCCCTTTTAAATCTTATTCTCTATTTCCTCTTTTTCCAGTGTCCTGCTGAACTTCAATCTGTATTTTGGGCAAAGGGTTATAGCATTTTTTTTTTCATGTAGGTTTGGATATTGGCTTGATTAGGGATAGTGAAGTTCTTTATGAATGTTATTTCAATTAAAGTTTTTACTCATAATTGGTTACCAGCTAGAACCTTTTTCCAATTAATTCCAGTTAGTTCTACCGCTAAAACAAAGCAATTGGAAATTACTTTTTATTAGTGAGCGATAATAGTTCAATTAATTAATAATATTAATAATAAAATATTTTTATTGCTGTACTGGGTTCCAGTAAGACAATTAGTGGACACTTAACTTTGTCATTCATTTTGACAAGGGCAACAAAATTGCTTGCTCTTAGTGTCGATAATTCTCTCTCTCTCTCTCTCTCTCTCTCTCTCTCTCTCTCTCTCTCTCTCTCTCTCTCTCTCTCTCTCTCTCTCTCTCTTTCGTGTTCATCTAAAAGATCATCTTTTTATTTGCTAATTTACTGTCGTTCCCTTTTGGATTTGATAAAGTAATCCAAAACTTAGAAGACAAGATTCATTTGATGATTTCTCCCGACTGAATTTGCATTTCAAGATATTTTTATACTGGTAAAATATCTTCCATTGAAAGGATATTAGCAATTGTTTAAAGTATCTTTTAATATCGAAAATCAAGGAATCAGTCAAACTTTCAGCAATGGAGATCATATTGCATGCATCTCGATAATTCATTATACATCGGTAACAAAGATAAAGACAGGTTGAGAATATTCTATTCTACCCTCTGGGAAATAAATAAACTTATCTTTTTCCCATTTAAAAGATATTATTACAATTGTTAAAACTATGAAAAGTATCATAATTATTATTGAAATTGTTAAAAATAATTCTATCAAAATACTAGACTGGCATTTGCTTTGAATTTTAAGTTGATAGTTTTCAAGGGAATAAATAAAAATAGTCAATGTTGTGTAGTGGTTTAGCGATTCATGCAGAAGGGACTATATTGATCATGTTTAACATATACTAATTAAATCCCTCTGAATTGCATTGGTAAAGATTTTTTTTTAAATAGGTAAGGTGAATAATAGTGGTTGAAAATTAATTGTTACTGTCACTTGAAGTGATTGCTTATCATAATAGAGGGTTAGGCCAAATGAGGGCAGCAATACTCTACTCGCTTCTTGTTCGAATTCTCTCATCCTCCCTTTCGTTCTCGATTTTCGCTATCCTTATTGTTTTACTTTTTTTTCACACCTTCTGAATAGTATTTCATCCACTATCTCATTTGCATCTTCCCTGTCAAATTTATCCTTTCATGAATGTTGTTTGGCCTAAATATTGCTAGTTTCCTTAATGTAAGTTTAATTCAAACAACATTGAGAATTAATTGCTTTCCCATTACATTTCTTCCAAATTTTTTAGATAGCCATCGTAATTAGATTTATCTATCTTACAGCAAAATTAATAGTTTGTTATTAATCCGAATTAAAAACCTTTTTTTGCTGATGTAACTAGGTCCTGGTTACTTCAAACTTCATTAAGTTTTTATCTACCTAGGTTACGCAGTTGTTGATGTATCTGGTAGCTATTCGAGTGTGGTGGGTTGTATTGGTGGTAGATAAGACCACAGGACTTGCACCATTCCAAAAGTACCGGAGGGCAAAACCGATTCTAGTTATCCCTCCTAAGGGAAAATTTATTTAGTTGATATATATATATATATATATGTATATATATATATATATATATATGTGTGTGTGTATATATATATATACATATATATATATATATATATACATACATATATGTATACATGTGTGTGTATGTAGGTATGCATGTATGTATGTATATGTATATATATACATACATACACATAAATACATACATACGTACTCTAGAAGTTTTATTCCAGCTGTGACCAAGCTGAGGAATGATCTTCCTAATCGGGTAGTTGAATGAGTAGAACTTCAAGAGTTCAAACTCGCAGCAAATGTTTTTAGGTTGAACAGGCTTACATAAGTCCTTTTATAGTTTTATATGAAATATCTGTTTTAATGTTTTTAGAATATTTTATTTTAATTTTCATTACTTATATCGTTTATTTATTTCCTTTCCTCACTCGGCTATTTTTCCCTGTTGGAGCCCTTGGGCTTATAGCATCTTGCTTTTCCAACTAGGGTTGTAGCTTACCTAGTAATATTAATAATAATACTAATAATAATACACACACATATATACATATATATATATATATATATATATGTGTGTGTGTGTGTGTGTTCGCGCGCACGCACCGGGCCATGGTCAAGCGTGTACATGATAAAAAAATATAGTCAAGGAAACAGAAATAGAGACATAATTATAGAACTGCATTTTCCTTTGATATTAGTAATACCATCTAACCGACCATTCCTGTGTAATGAATAGGAAAGTTCTGCCACATGCACTTGGCTTAAATTATATTTTTAGCGCATTGGTTAGGTCGTGTTTAGTTGTTATCATTAGACTAATAGAAGGGTTAGTATTGAAAATATGTTTAATCTACATACGTTTGACGGAATGAAGATACCATGGTCTGAGTTTGGTACGCAGTTTCTTTCCACACCCCAATATATATATATATATATATATATATATATATATATATATATATATATATATATCAATATATATATATATATATATATATATGAGAAGAAGTACATATGATACTACACTTAGGTGAAGAAGGCTAAAGTTATATGTAGCTTTTAACAACCTTGCATGTAAAGAAACGACCGTATGAGGAAACAAGAGATTAGAGGATACATTAGTGTATTGGAATTTGGTGTAATTGATAATGTTTTGAAATTGATACATAATTACTTGCTAGAAGCAATGTCTAAAAACAGATAAATGAAATTAAAGCCTTCAATTGAATATACTTTAGAGAATGAATTTTATAAAAACAATTTTCTATCCATATAAGTTGTCACTTAATTATTAGCATAGTATTGTTTAAAAAGATACCAGATGATATCTAATGATGTTATCTTTTTCGTCGTTGCTCCTGGGAACTTGTTGCTTACCTCTATTGTAGGAACACGTTCGGTCTCGAACGCTAAACTCGACGTGTTTGACTGTGCTGCCTTTAGCATCACTATGAAACTCTCCGTCTTCCTCTGTATTTTTCCTGTAGCCGGCATATGTTTGCTTAAGTAAATTCAATTGCATCTTCCGTACAGTGATAAGGGTTTTTGCAGCTTTTTACCCTCTGTACCGCTTTCTATAAAGAATATCAATAGTTGTAAAATAAAAAAAGATTTTGTCCTCGGAATATGTTGGTTTCTCATACCACAACACGAGAGGCAATATATTTACCTTCACCAACTTCGTTATGAAGGCTATGTTTCGATAGGCGTGTGTTTATTTGATAGCCGTGTATTTACCTGTTTATTTATGTGTTTATGGTTCGCATAACTCTAAAACTATTAGAGCGAATCACATGAAATTTGGTGGGATGATTGCCCATGATCCAAGGACAATTTCATCGGATTATGGAAATTATATGGTCAAAGGTCAAGTACAAGGCCACGAAAAGGTTAAAAGCGTCTTTTTTCAATATCATAACCAATTTTTATATGATTTGCACGGAACTATCGCTAAAATGTGCATAATTCAATTGCCTATCTTGCGATATACAACATAATATGGGCGAATGGATGTGCTCTGTCGACTGCCCGTTCATGTTGGGAATCTTACGGATAAATAAACGTTATTATTGATTTAAAAAGTATGAGGAGATTTGATGTTAAGCAACGTTGAAATTAGATAGAGTAGATTAAAAAAAAAACCGTTAATGTGTGAAAATACGTATTCGGGAAAAGGAAGACATAACAGATCCATTGAAAAAGGTCAGAGAGAGAGAGAGAGAGAGAGAGAGAGAGAGAGAGAGAGAGAGCTTCTGTGTGAGTGTGTGTGTGTAAAGGGGAAGGGAAAGAGAGAGGGAGAGGGAGCGAGAAAGAGAGAGTAAGGGGGGATGGGTATTATCCAGACAGACGCTTTCCCATCCAGTCTCCTACGGTAGCCTTCCAGTCTGTCGTTTCACGTGTTGGCGGGAAGAGCGCAAAGTGTTTTGCTGTCCACCTGCACGCACTTTCTCTTCTAAGAAGCTACGCACCTGCAAAAGAAAGCTAGTTTCGAAAAGGGTATTCTGCCAAACACCTGTGATTTGTGATTTAGGGAAAGAGATGTAGAGATAACAGGACCAGAAGATATTTTTGCCTTATAAATCAGAGATGATGTTTTTCAGTGATGTTTTTATACTTTAGAATTCCCTCGTTCTTTTTTATTGTAGATGGGTATTGGAATCCAAGGTCTTTAGGGTTTGAGAGATGATAACACTTTGAAAGAATTTGAAATGTCAAGAAATTGTTTTAGAGAGTTTTGAGAGCCATATAATTTTATATTTTCATTATCACTTTCACGGTAATGAGGGTAAAGGAATTTCGAAAAATCAATATAGGTGGGAGACAGGGGTGTTGTAGCAAAGTTTTTTATATATGTCTTCCTTGAATAAATATCTGTGATAAAAAAGTTCTTTTGATCCATCACGGAGAAAATTGTTTTGAACTGTTTTGTGCCATTTGTGTTCAGATGCTCTTTGTATTCTTGGTTGCTAAGGAAATGGGCCAATACCTATGGCTATCTCTCGTATTTTAAAAAATCTAATAGCTTTGCTTCGCAATTGAAGGGCTTCGAACCTATTTAATTGAGCCTTATTATAGGCAAGGGTTATTATACTCACATTATTACGACTCATGTATGTTGATCGCAAAATATCTTTTATAACCGGTTCAAATGGGCATGTTAGTGGAATTTCTACAAATCTAAAGGAATTCGGACTTATTAACTGGTACTGCGGTTGTGCTTTATATGCGGCTACATTTCACATAAGTATGGTATGCAAAGATTCAAGAGTATGGTAGATTCATAATTATTTACTGAAATAACTATATATCTACATATCTGTCTGTGTGTGTGTATATATATATATATATATATATATATATATATATATATATATATATATGTATATATATATACATATATGTATGTGTGTGTGCGCGCGCGCAAATGCATGTGTATATCTGTCTTTATTAACATTTATTTTCCGTGTTACGCCGGCGGACATATGACAAATTCAAATTGGCTACAAGATTTCCTCTCATATTATAGTGAATCAGATGTTCCAAGGTGAAAAGGGGATAAATAAATTTCAGAGAATAAGAAGATCTGAAACCATATGAAGGTAACACCTTAAAGATATTAAGATTTAATAGTTATGAATTAATAGAATATGCAAGTAAAATATTTCGTTGTTTCATGCGAAGAACATTAGGAAAATCCTTCATGGCTTTTTAGTTACGTTGAAAGATGCAAAGATAGTAAGTGGCTGAGTTGAAGCGTACAATTAGAATGTATTTGCTAGGAAGAGAGAGAAGTACCGTGCTGGATAGATGGCCTGGAGTGGGTATTTAATTAGAGGGAATTTATTTCTCAGGAAGCGCGAGTTTGTCTGGAATACTGAGGGGATTGGAGCATTGTCTATAGGTAGGTTCGATTTGCTGACAGTGAACCATTTGCGTAGCCTAAGGTGCAGCTGATGTTATAGGGATAGATTTTCAAGAATTTATTCGATCTTCTGTTTTTGGGGTGAAGGAATGCAGACGTTGGTCACTTTTCTCTTTTTTTATTTCTCGAATGAGCGTCTATTAAAGTAGGTATCTCAGGTGCACACACACACACACACACACACACATATATATATATATATATATATATATATATATATATATATATATATATATATATATAAAGAGAGAGAGAGAGAGAGAGAGAGAGAGAGAGAGATTCTAACAAATCATGAAAACGAATTTTACCGGAAGATATTGTTGCGATTGAGTATAGCAGTATGGTTTTGATTTACTTTTATGCGTAAGATTGATTGTGAAATATTTATTCTTTTAAATTTTCTTTTAAAAAATATGGTTCTTAACATTTAAAAATGATAATTCAGGACAAAATCCATAGTTACTGTCCACTATTGAGAACTTAAAAACGGTTCATTTGTAGTTGACATTCATGGTTTATGAATGATTCTGGCTTGAATAGTTGAGAGAGAGAGAGAGAGAGAGAGAGAGAGAGAGAGAGAGAGAGAGAGAGAGAGAGAGAGAGAGAGAGAGAGAGAATTCCAATATCCAAGAGACAAATAAAGGAAAAAAAGAGAAATTACCACAAGAAAAAATGTCACCTTTACCCCCTTTTTTACGTCTGTTCGCCTGTTGACCAGCAACGTCGCCAGATCCCACACACAGAATCAAAGGGGAGGATTTATTTATAGATCAACTCCCCCCCCGTCCCTCCAAAATGGCCGAGAGCTTAGGAAAAGGGAGTTGTAACGAGCTCACATATTCCCTTCCTCAACTCCCGTGCGTCGTTCATTTCAGTCGAATACCCTTTGCACAGAAGTTATGATCATACGCAGGATTATCAAGACTTATTATTGTTAATTGTAATAATTATTATTATTATTATTATTAGTAGTAGTAGTAGTAGTAGTAGTAACAACACCTTGTTGTTCGAATAATGTTTCGTAAGAGCCTTTTATGTTAACGCAAGTAACGTAATAATTAGCAGAAATAGCAATTAAGTCCAGCTCTCCATTTCCTCGCATAATATGCCTCGTTGGTTGCACGAAAATTACATGACAGTTGTTTATCAAATGCCTTTTCTCTTCTGTCATGCAATTCTTCTCTTATTTTTTTTATCGTCAAGGTTATAAGATCTAGTTGGTTTGTTTATTTATTTGTCTGTCTGTCCATAGACATCAAAACTACTTGACGAAATTCAACTCCTAGGTCATGGACGGCCCCATTAAAATTTGGAGATTATCCGGATCCAGATTCTAGATCAGGGTTTGCATTTTTGCCACTCTTGAGATAACGCCAAAACAAACAGATGGGTTTTGACAAAATTTACACCACAGCTCGATCTTAGGCCATGGGCGACTCATTTAATTTTGGGGATGATCTGGTTCCGGATCTAGATCCTAGATCCGGATTTACATTTTTCACAATTTAAAACAAAATGATGGATTTTAACGAAATGCCCACTACATATAGATCTTAAGCCATGGGTGACCCCAGTAACTTTTGGAGATTATCCGGTTCCGAATCCAGTTTCTAGATCCGGATTTGCATTTTTCACAATTTTGAAGATTACTTCAAAACAAATTGACGGATTTTGATGAAATGTGTGTTTGTGTGTCTCCACTAAGCCATGGGCGACTCCAGTAACGTTTGTTGATGATCTGGTTCCGAATCCGGATTCTAGATCTGGAATAGCATTTTTTCATAATTTTAAAGATTAAGTCAAAACAAGTTGACGGATTTTGATGAAATGTCCACCACAGATAGGTCATAGGCCACGGACGGTAGTGATGATCCGGATCCGGATTCTGGATCAGGATCAGGAGTCTAGGTCAAGTGCAATTCCAATGTCTTTCTGTGTCAATAGTACCCTGTTACGGAGTTGAGAATTCTCTGATTGCTCTTGTTTTTATAGTGATTTTCTTTCCAGTTTCTTCTTTAATACTAATCCGAATACCATTTTGCTTATGGGTGACCTATATGCTTTCATTTACACCTTAAGACGTTATCAAATCACTAGAATAATGTTGACCCTAATTTTAGGTAAAAGAATATATATATATATATATATATATATATATATATATATATATATATATATATATATGTATGTATTTTTTTTTTTTTGCTGGGATAAAGGTGTCTTCATATCATCAAAGTTGCTGAGGGAAGAATCTGAAATTGTCATAAACCTAATATAATAAGGAGCAAGTGCCTGGATATATATACAGTATATATATATATATATATATATATATATATATATATATATATATATATATATCCGGTCACGGTCAGTGGCATTGCCAGCTGTATAAGTACTCAGTCTCTCCCCATAACTCGGGCAAGGGTCGCGTACACTATCAGTATTATTGTAATAATGCTGAGGATACCTTGCTATCATTACTATGATGCGGCTGGCACAACGGACATGCTCCAATAGCTCACAAATATATTTATGTAAAGATAATAGTATGAGTACTGGTGTTCTTATTATAGTTGATGCAGTTTTGTCTTGTAAAGATATCCTAGTAATGGCTTTTATTTTACTGTTTTAACATCGTAGGACATATTTCTTTCATAGCGCTATATTTTAGTGGAAATTGTGAATGTGGTCGTCATTTTACTAATAAAAAGTGTAGCCTTTTGTATCATAAGATTATTCTGTGTATTTTGATTATTTTCGTTTTAATTGAAGACACATAACCTTTTTGGTTTCTATATTTTTGCGTTTCTAAGCCTTAACTCATAATTTTTTTTTGAGTTTTTTTTTTATTATTATTTGTTATATCATTTTTTCATGATTTGGGAATCAAGAATAGATTAAATTTGTTGGGGGAAGAAAAGCGTCTTACCGCTAATTCACACCGATTTATTGCTATGCTTTTAACACTCCTGAACTGAAGTAAGAATACTGCTAATCGAATATGATATATGTTTCTGGCAACAGAAACTAATGAAAGGCAAAACATTATCTTCCATATCACAAATAAATGTTGAAATTAACCGTAGTTCCAAATGAGCTCATGTATGATTCTCTACACGGAATGTTCAAATTATAAGCAACTGGTGAGTATGTCGCTAAGTGCCACAGCTAATTGAAAGTGATGGGAGCGTTCCAATTTGGTACTAATGAGCTTAGACCTGAAGGGTGAAAATACTTTTAGTTATGCATGGTCGGTTTTAATTAGTTAATAGCGCATACGGTCAGTGGTAGATCGGGCCAGGTAAGAAATTACAGAAGATTGCTCTATGGGAAATGAAATTGAGAGAGAGAGAGAGAGAGAGAGAGAGAGAGAGAGAGAGAGAGAGAGAGAGAGAGAGAGAGAGAGAGTTGTTATCTGATAAAGAAAGTGACAGGAACTCAGTTAATGGAATAGTGATTGCTATGTAAAAGTGAAATGCTGAATATCAAAATTTGACAAAAATACGCTACGGGAAATGGAAAGGGAACAGAGAGAGAGAGAGAGAGAGAGAGAGAGAGAGAGAGAGAGAGAGAGAGAGAGAGAGAGAGAGAGAGTTGCTGAAGAAGGGGAGTAAGGGAAATGAAAAACAATTGTAAAGTTTTGTGACCTGAAATCTCCTGAGTAAATTGCGCAGTTAGAAATAGCACTCAAACTGATATGTTGGAGACGTTGCTTTGGACATCATTTATTTCGTTAGTTGCATTTGCTATTTTTCAGTGGAATATTTAGTGCTTTTTTAATTATTTTTCCTTCGAAATACATTTTCGCTGCATGAATAAAAAAAAAACATTATTTACGTTATAGTGAGGCCTTGTCTTATATCAAGCGTAATATTTTATGTTTAGACAATTAAATATATTTTGCCTTTTAATTATCTTTTTCTGATTTTTATTTCTCTTCAGGGAGGTATTTTTTGCCGTTTATCTAAACGTTTATATCTTTGCTGTGAAGTATTAAATGTTTTTCAAACAAGGGCTATTTACATCCAAAAAAAGGCTTTGTACTTTGTACCCTTTTAATAATTTCTCGTGTTCAAATTTTTTTTTTTTTAAGTAGATGCTGTTTTGATATTAGTTTTAAATTGCTCTTTCCTAGAAAATGAATACATTAAAGAATAGATAATAGCTAGGTTCTGCTGAGTATTTGTACTTATAAGTGATAAAAGGATTTGTTTCTTTGTTAGATATAGCCAAATATAATGTTTATTGTTTTGACAACGATTTTATTTTGTTTCATGAGGGTCCTTTCTGTTTAAGAAAAAATATTCAGTAAGATGTTTATTTAAAACCTTAATAGTTTTTTTCTATGAAAGATTGTACCTCTTATTGCAGTATGCAGTTTATGTTTTTATGGAAATTGTGATAGTCTTTAATGCAACATTCTCCTTTTATTTGAATGACAACCTTTAACTTTATTCCATCACACCGGCTTCAAGGTTAAAAGGTTTATAACGGTTTTTTTTTTCATTCATTGAGTTCTGAACCAGTACCTTTATTGACAGGTTTTTCCAACTTTAGATGAATTGTCATTTGTGGTATAAAATGTATAGTTGCCCGTATTGGACATTTTTTCTTTTGTTTTGATGTTTTCAACACCTCCTCCTACGTCTATTGAAGCAAAGGGCCTCGATTAGATTTCGCCTGTCTCCTCTATCTTGAGCTTTTAATTCAATACTTCTCCATTCATCATCTCCTACTTCGCGCTTCATTGTCCTCAGCCATGTTGGCCTGGGTCTTCCAACTCTTCTAGTGCCTTGTGGAGCCCAGTTGAACGTTCGGTGAACTAATCTCTCTTGGGGAGTGCGAAAGCATGCTCAAACCTTTTCCATCTACCCCTCATTATGATGAGGGGTAGATGTTTTACTCCTTTGTAATAGACTGAAGGATTGCGCAACCAATTTAGGTTTATATAGTTATCATTTATATTTCATTGGTTGAAAATTATTGCAACAATCTTATGCCATTTTGGTTTTAATCATGTCACATTAAGCACTTTTGCTTTGTTATTTGAGGTATTTGGTTAAGGATCATCAAAGTATTGACTTTATTGGTCTTTAAATATTACTTTAATAGAATATAGCCAGTTGCCTAACAGATTATGTTGATTGAATTCGCTGGGACAGATTACAGACTGGCCGATAAGTATGAAGGGATGACCACATCAAAAGTTAACAATGGATGGTGGAGTAAAAGTAGAATGACTAACAGGAAATTTGTTATTTCTTTTGTGTTATAAATTATTCTGATCTTTACATAGCAGTAGTCCGGTGTAAAATAAAGAATGCCGTAGGGGGAGTAGTTACTCCAAAAAGGAAGAACAGTAGAATTGTGACTTGAAAGTAAAAACGGAAAAGTACAGAAAAAGTATAATATTGAAGAATGTCTTGTGAGTGGTTGTGACAGTTTCAATATATATATATATATATATATATATATATATATATATATATATATATATATATATATATATATATTATATATATATATATATATATATATATATTATATATATATATATATATATATATATATATATAACCACGAAAGGGAACGTAAAAAGACTACTATATTCATTATTTTCGTCTTATTGATAACATCAACGGACTCACGATGATATTAAGTATACAAGGGTATCGTTCTTATACAGGAGAATATAATTCCCGAATTGGTGAGATTTTTCTTTATTTTTTAGACTAGGTTGATGCTTTCAGTTTGGTCCTCACAAATGTTTTGGTTTCGTTCTGTTAATGAGGGTCTGGTTATTGTAAAAGAAAAATTCAATCTTGGGTTTTCCATAGAGAAACGATAAAATGATAGTATCCCTCCTTAGACGTTTTGGTAAACCAATTTTTCATATTTATAAAACCAAGCAGTAGCTTACCATACATACATTTCGAAATTATTTTATTTTCTTTATGTACCATGGGACACTAAGAATATGCAGCCCCAAGTACTTAGAAGACAAGTTTACCAAAAATTAAAGTAACAGCCATTAATATCTGCTTTTTTTCAGAAAACTGAATGAATTGGTTCCATTTAGGTTTTGAGTATTTTTAGGAACATGGGGTAAGGAAGAGTTGGCGAGTGTCTAGGTGAATGCAAATAGGGGTTTTGTGGAGAGGAGAGAAGTGGTTCCTTTTCTGGAAGCTACCAGGGAAAAATATGAAATCGATCAAATTACAATTTCATTGCAATAACTTTAAATATATCCAATATTTGTTGAATAAAGTTTCAATGCTAATGTATCTTGTGTTCTAGTCTTGGAGTTAGGACTCATTCAAGGTAGAAAACACACTGGCAAAATCTAACCGAGGCCCTTTTCATCAATAAGCCAGGACAGGGGTCATCAACCTGCGGCACTTTCAAGGCACTTTTGCGGCTCTAAACACTAAGCTAACCTTTTTATCCATTTAAAACAAAAAAATTATGTAACATTCATAAGTTAATATTTTTTCATTTTATTAAATTTCAAAGGCATATTATAGGCACCAATATTACTGATATTTTAAAATTTACATGTGAATAAGCTTCATAGACTTGAAATATTAAATAATTTTCTATTTAAATAATTTTAATCTGAAATTACAAGGAAAATAATGTTTCATGCCTTTCAGAGGTGTGGTCATTTGAAAGGAAGCTTGCAGTGTTTGTCAGAGATTTTGAGAAAATAGTGTTTGTTCACTTTCCATCACTGAGGAAATACAAAGAATCTGCAGATTGTGAGGTTGATATTGATGCCATAAAATTTTCTTGAAAATGGAAATGGGGTCTAAAGGACGTGCCCAAGAATGCAAAAGTAGAAAGAAACCTCGTCCTTTCAGATCAAACCATTTTCGCCAGATATATCTGAACTAAGTTTGTTAGTCTTTACTAATGTGAACTAATTAGAGTTGGAGCTTCAAATAACTGGTTGCAGTAAAAAGTTAGGGACATCAAAATTTAAAGTTTTACTCTATGATCTAGTCTTTAGAAACACAATAAGCCACATTAGCTAGTCAACAAAAATGGGGGAAAATACTAAATCAGAAAAGATAAGACTGTTAATGAGGTTGGAATTTGCATTACATTACCAGACTTCTTCAAAAATACGCAGTTTTCATTTAGGGTTCTCTTCATTTTCAGATTTGTGAGAACAAATATTTTCAAGCATGAATTTCATTAAAGGAAAATTAAGAAGTACATTACACAATGAAAGCAGTAGATCTTGCTTAAAGCTGATAACTACTTCTTACTCTACGAACATTGACCAGCTCTCCAAGGGATCATAGGAACACATCTCACAATAAAAATCTTTATGTATTTAACTCTTATAGAAAATTACATTTTAATTTCCAACAAGGAATGTCTTCTAAGTCGTCAGAAAGTGATATAATTTTCATGAATACAGTGTTGCTTTCCTATTGTAATGCGGTGACTGCCATAACAAAAACACTGATACTATTAATAATCTGAATTTTTTGCATTCTTATATATATATATATATATATATATATATATATATATATATATATATATATATATATATATATATATATATATATATAATATATATATAATATATATTATGTGAATATGATATATATATTTTCTAATTTTAATAATGTACTTCCACCCTTCAAATTTAAAGGTATGATCGTATAACTTCCAAGAATACAATGTACTCTTTGTTTCTTTTGTATTTTGTGACCACAACAATCATCTTTCATACTACTGGTACTACATGTAACAAAGATTTGTTAGATGATTTATGAGTGCTAGCATTAAAAAGAAAGTGTAATACCCGAAAGATTATATTAACTATTTTCCTTTTGAACATAACTGCTGCTGTATGATAAATAATATCACTATGATTAATTTATTAAGTAGGCCTACTGAACTATATTCTGTAATGTCTGAAGTACAGCATCTGTTGGTTTTAGACCTTAGTATACTGTTTTTGTCATTGCGGCTCTACAATACTAAATTTTTATGATTCTTTGAATAAATGGCTCTTCTAGCCAAAAAGGTTGGTGACCTCTGGCCTAAGAGATGATTATGATGATGATGATTAAATGAATAGAGCTAAGAAAGCATTGTATAGTGTCAAGGTAGAAAAAGAAGAAGCGATATGTAAAGTGAATGCGTTTAGATTTCTTAACCCTTTGGAAAAAAAAAAAAACATATGTGTACCTTGAAAAATGAAATTGATTAAGAATAGCCGTGGAAAGGGCAGTAATGTATAAAGTGTTCCTTGTTCAGAATGTGATAGGTTTCATATCAACCAAACATTTAAAAGGCTTTCTGTGAGAACAAAATAGCATACGATTGTCGTATCTAGGGAATCCGTTAATAGTGCTTTGGCCGTCTACTGGTTAAGATTAAGTCACAGAATCCTTTTTGAATTTCTGTACCCAATGTCAGAATTCAATTCTAAGCCATTGTCTGTATTTCCGTAATCCTGCCTCGGGATCAAAGACCCAAGGAGAAATTAATTTTTGATTGGAGTTTTTGGCCGGCCAAGGATTCGAACCCTGACCGAGATGAAACTGAATGGTAGTTAAATCAATGCAACTAGGCCATCTCTCTTTGTGTAAAAGAGTCGACAGTCACTTCGATTATTTCCCTTTGAGTCATTAATCCCGAGCCATGGCGAATTCGATATTAAGAGATATTTATGGTTTATCTCAATATATATATATATATATATATATATATATATATATATATATATATATATATATATATATATATATATATATATATATACAGTATGTGTGTGTATTTTAGATATATGGGTTAAAAGTTAATTTACCTACTTGTAATTTTTAATAAGCTAATTATTTTCTGAGGTCCCGAAGAATCATAACCTTCAAATTGATGGGATACTTGTTAGCGAGGAAGAAGGATAAATTAAAGGGAAACGTCCTTTTCTTTCCGTGATTTAAGAATAAAACGTCATACCATCTGAGTTTTAAGCCATAGGCGGTATGATTATATCTAAAGTTATTCTTGCATGGTGATTCTCTCTCTCTCTCTCTCTCTCTCTCTCTCTCTCTCTCTCTCTCTCTCTCTCTCTCTCTCTCTCTCTCTCTCAAAAATCAGACCTCACTCAATTTTAAGTTTACTTTGAATAATTTGCTTAAAGTGATAATGAACAAGTAGGTCACGGTACTTTCAAGATAAATGGCTATTTAAACATTATAAGCGGCAAAATGATATGGTTTTCCGTTATACGAATTATAGTTAAGTAAGTTATGTGATTGTAATCATGATTTTCCCCTGTTTGGCGGATGCACGTATGTGGCTCGTGTTCACATCTCTTGCTTAAATATGATTTATGGAAATGGATGATTTATACTCCATTTTAGGGGGAAATGTGATGATAGCTTATGGAAATTCTATTATAATTGTGTTTCTAAAGTACAAAACATTTCATTTAGAAATTTATTAAAAATTTATAAACAAAATAGTCTATTTCCACTTGATATTAACATGTAAAAAATTATTTGAAGAAATAATCAGCAACCTTATGAATGTTTACGAGACGGAAGTCAACAAATGCAAGATAAATGTGGAAAAGATTTTTAATTTTATCTCCTCCCTGAATTGTGGATGTTGGTACGTGACCGGAGTTGGAAATAAAAGTCCCCTCTCGACCCAGAGGCCACAAACATATCCATGCGAGTAAAAAAAAGTGAGATTGGTTCCATTTAGGTTTTCAGCATTTTTAGGAGTATGGGATAAGGAAGAGTTGGCGAGATTCTAGGGTGAATGCAAATAGAGTTATTTTTATTTTTTTTTATTTTTTTTTTTGGGGGGGGGGGGGGGGTAGGGTGCTTCTCTAGTAACTGCCAATATTTTTTGATGAGTATTTTGTGTGCTGGTAGCGAGGTATGTCTACTTGTTCGTTAGAACTGTGTGGACTGTCATTTTAATTCTCTTTGCCTATCCTCTCTTTTGGGGGCGGTTTTATTTTAATTTTTTTTATATAATGGAAATGTGAATAGGAAGGTTTGAACTTGCAACTAGTTCTTGTGAGATTATACTTCGCAGGTTTTTTTTTTCTTTTTTTTTCTAGCAGACTTTGTATTTGTTTAATCTCTAAATGAAAAAAGGGAGACTTCTGAAAAAAAGTTAGTGTGAAAAACATGATTTTTTATATATTTCAATAAAAGAAAATGTACTGACTTTTTGAGGTTCATATATTTATGCCGTGTCTCTCTCTCTCTCTCTCTCTCTCTCTCTCTCTCTCTCTCTCTCTCTCTCTCTCTCTCTCTCTCTCTCTCCCCTTATCTACAAAAACTGTACTTTTTGTAATATGTAAATAAAGATTTGAAGGTGTCATATTTGGTGAGTAAATTCGTTTTATTGAATGCGTTTTTCCTTTTTTATTTCGTTTTTTTTTCCGATTTAGAGATCAAAGCGGTCAATCCCATTCCCTGCTATATCGCATTTCACAAGCAAACTCTTTCTTGCGTTAAAGCTATAAAGGTAAAATTTTAATGCTGTACTCAAAGCTTTCGGGTTATTAATTCTTGCGCACTGGTATAGTGAAGTATGATATATTTAAAGAATTTATTTTTTTCATATTTGCCTGTCTGTTTTTGTTGTGCATAATCATAAGGATTTTTCGTTAATTGGTTTCATCGTATTTGTTTTTTGGGGGGTGGGGTGAGTGGGTTAATGTTTAAAGTTATGAATAATAGACGAGATTATCATCGCTCTTATTATGTAATGTAATTTAGCCTTTCAAAATTTGACTGCAAGTTGTGATTAGTGAAATTAGCTTAGATTTTTATTGAACTTTGCATTTAGATTCCTTTATGTAATATATATAAGTAAAATATTTTATCGAATAGGCTTCTCTTAAACTATTCTTGTATTCTCTCTCTCTCTCTCTCTCTCTCTCTCTCTCTCTCTCTCTCTCTCTCTCTCTCTCTCTCTCTCTCGTAGATTGAATATTCATTAAGTTCTTTTTGGAATATAATGAAATCATTCTCCATCATTTGCTGTTTAAATTTTTGTCTTTCTTAAGATGTTACTATTCTCACTGTTGACATTTACCCTTGACCTTATAAGAACTGTGACTGTAAGACTCACCATCAGTATTTAGCATTATTATTATTATTATTATTATTATTATTATTATTATTATTATTGTTGCTGTTGTTGTTGTTGTTGTTGTTGTTGTTCTCGGCCAAGCAACATAATTGCTACGTATATAGTTTTTTTCTTTTAGTGTATCCGAAAAGCCTTCACAATCATCATTGTGTTTTATTTTCTCCCTCCTATTTTACCAAGAATTCATATTTAGGGTTCTTTGGTATTATATCTACTTGAAAAAATCAGTATATTTCTTCAATTTGATATGTTTCCTATAAAATCCTTATATTATTATATTTTTTTTAAGAAGAAAGGTAAAGTTACCAACAGAAACGGTATGAAATATCTTAGAGAATGGGTCACAGGTGTCAAGTAATCGACAGATATCTTTCACATAACAACAGTAGTTGGAAGGAAATTATTTCCTCGGAATTATAACATTATCCTTTCGATGCTGTAATGTTACCATATATGGCCCTTTTATTAAACATTATTATTGTGCTTTGTTCAGTTGTGGCTATTCGGTAATTAGCATTACGACCTATGACATAATTTCAGATCCTTTCAGCCAATGATTTACCTTTATCGAGTATTTAGATTTTATTCTGTGGAGGCTTGCGTAATTTTCCCATTTTTATGTTCGTTTTGGATGTTTGCCCGTTAGTAATAATAATAAGAATTGTCTGAATACTATTGACAATAATAAAAAACACATATTTTAAGTGTATATATGTATTCCATTTAATTTCACTATGTTTAAATCCTAAAATTCCAGCTACCGATTTTCTTTGAGCCTTCAAGACTCAAGAGTAAAGGATTGCTTATGAAATAAAAAGAAATAAAAAGAAAAAGGAATTTGATACCTTCGCTCTCTGAATCGCTGATCGCCAACTACACGAAAGGAATCTCGTCAGGTCAGGTGCGAGATGAATCTTATAGTCGAGTGAATATCAAACTTGGAAAGTCTTTTTAGATTTTCCGAAAGAATAAGAAGATGGGCTCTTGCATAATTTACTGAATAGATTTTAAGCCTCTGGCTGAAATAATTGTCCATGCGTTTTATAAAATGAGGATTAGAACTTAGAACTTTTAGAAATCTTCCTGGTGACGAAATATCCTCTTCGGTTTTGATATCAAAGTGAGACTCGGTAAACTAGTGTTGAAATGAGAAGGAACTTTTACACAATTTGCCTGCTTTTCGTTTTCTCTTTGATTCCGTCTTTTTGATCCCTTACTTTCAATAGCTTTGAACTTCAATATTGAATGTAAAAATAATTGGCCTGTGGGCTGCTTTCCATCAAACACTAACAATGCATTATGTACATGTAAATAGGTTTCCAAATTAAATAGATATCCTTTAGAAAGCTCAGTCTGACACTAAATGTCACATGTAAAATTATATGAAAAAAAAAATTAAACTAAGGTTAGTTTTCAATGTAAAACTTTTTTTTTTATCTGAAAGAATGTTGAAGGCTCAGATATAAATGTTAATACAATTGTTTCATCTTTCAAAAATATACATTGGTTCGTTGTATAAAGTGAAATTAATCAAGTCCAGAATTTAATTGGAAACGGTAGTATAAAAAAACACCGTAATTTTCTTGTAATCTTAACGCGAGGACACGGTTGCCAGCTCTGTCACTGCCGGAACCCAATAGTTCCCCCTTCCCTTTCTTTTTCTCTTTTCCATTATGCGTATCCAGAATAAGGCATTGGATAGCTTTTCTCTGTATTTGGGAACCTGTATGTAGCACCCAGACTCCAGGCTAACACAATCGAAAACAAAATTATCCGCTGTTGTTTAGCGAAAAGAACTGTAGTCACTCTTTAAAGGTTAGTAGACCTTGTATTGAAGCCGCTTTCAACTGGGGACATCTATGTTCTCAAAGAGTAATATGATGTCCTATTTTTCTTGCCTCGACTAAAAATAACAGTACGCAGGGAAACGGATACATAACTGAACCGGAAAATTAACCAAGAAAAGATGAAAGAACCTTAGATGGATTCAAGCCTCGGTTATTCTGAATATTAACATACTTGTTCAGGCGAATTTATAACTTGTATCCAGACAAATTATGTGTTATTTGCTTGTCTCTCTTCTAAACGTTAATCACAATTTTTTTTTGGACTAGTGTAAAAGTATTTATTCAGTAAATGACTAGTTGGAAGCTTTAAACTGAAAACAGGAATTAATTGTTTATTTTAGAAATAAATTCAGAACCAACCAATCAGTGTTTTTGTAGCGAAATTATATACATTGAAATATTTTGATAGCAATTCAAAACATCAATCATTTTCAGTTAGCGGTAGCATTTCTTACATAAACCTCACGTAAATTGGAATAATTAAGCGTATAAACAAATGTTTATTATAATTTGGAATTGCATTTCTCTTACTAAGCACATAGAAAAATTGGGGTTTCTTATAAACAGCTCATAACGTTTATTAGAGAGGATGAACACATCATGTTACAAAGGCTAAAGGTGAAACCTTTCCACGTTAACCGAAATGAGAAGATTCTCTTGAATTCTGTACAATGTGGCCGGGAGATTATGGTATTTTCTGTGATGAATTATCCTCAGTGTCACTCGTCTAATGTTCCGATGATTTATTTCAGGCATTTCTCATTTTTCATGTGCATCAAATGTCTTTTGCCTTTTATCACTTGTAGGGATAAATTTTTGCTTTCATTAGCCGTGTAATATTTTGCGGTCATCAGTAGCATAATGTCCTTTTGAATACAGTTAGTTATATATGCAC
Organism: Palaemon carinicauda; assembly: GCF_036898095.1. NCBI lineage: Eukaryota > Metazoa > Arthropoda > Malacostraca > Decapoda > Palaemonidae > Palaemon > Palaemon carinicauda. The sequence goes on from NC_090725.1 coordinate 88,321,607, forward strand.
CTCTTGTATAATCTCTCTTAATATATATATATATATATATATATATATATATATATATATATATATATATATATATGTGTGTGTGTGTGTGTGTGTGTGTTGTGTGTGTGTGTATGTGTGTGTAAAATATGTGTAATATTTTTGTTTTGTTTTTTAATATGAAGCGGTCAGTCTACATCTGAATCCGATCTACCTGTAAATTTAATCAATTTTTTTTTATTGTTTTTTTTATGTATCTTGTGGGCAGGCAAATGAGCAGACAGCAGACGTATAAGGAGACATATAGACACATATAAGCATACAACTCACTTCCAACCTTTAAAACGGTTACGCAATTGCTGAACAATGTGTAGTAAAGGTCAAATCTGTCTTGAAAAATGTTTTAGATTTTATAAAAGATAAAGATAAACTTATCTCGAAAACTTATGATATATATATATATATGTATATATATAATATATATATATATATATATATATATATATATATGTATATATGTATGTATATATATATATGTATGTATGTATGTATATGTATGTATGTATGTATATATATGTATGTATGTATGTATATGTATATGTGTGTATATATATATATATATATATATATATATATATATATATATATATATATATATATATATATATATATATATATATATAGATATATATATTGATATAATTTGTATAATTGATTTTATTGAACTCGCTCTTTTCATTCTTGGTATCTATTTAATAGAGCAAAAAGGCCATGGAGGAATTTTGTTATGGGGTTTCCATTTTTTCTTCTTTCCACATATCATTAAATGAATATCTTAATGAAAGGTTTTCATAATAAGAGTGATGCACCTGTTGGAATTTGGAGGTGGAATAATTAAAATGGTGAGGCAATGGTGTTTGATGTCTCCATGGCTGCTCGACATCTTAATGATGCTAGAAGTCAGAAAGATAATTGAATGCACAAGCAAAGCGGATTGATGCGAGCATAAGACTTGAATAGAGATTGCAATGGCTTCTATTACAGAGGATATCGTATTGATTGGAAATAGGGACTGGAAGCCTTTGAAAGAATCTGATTGTTTTGGAACACAAGAAGTTGGAAGTATTCACTAGCTAGAGTGAACTTATTGTTATTATTGTGATTCCAAGTCAAGCAACAACTGTAGTTGGAAAAACAGATGGTATAAGTCCTTTGGTTCCAACAAGGAAAGCAGCCCAGTAGGGAAAGGAACTGGAGAAATAACGAGCAAACTATGTACAAAAAATAATGGATGAAAAATATAAACAAATGTTTTAATGTCGGTAACGACGTCAAAATAGATCTGTAATATATAAACTGGGAAAGAGACCTGCTTCAACCTGTTCAACAGAAAACTATTTGCAACAAGTCGTAACTTTTAAGATTCCTCCGATTCAACCAGCAGATTAGGAAGACCCTTCTACAATTTTATCACAGCTGGAATAAAACATCTAGAATACTGTGTAGTATTGAGCCTTATGATGGAGAAGGCAAGACCTAGAATTAATTGCATACCTAGTACTACGTACTGAATGGTATAGTCTTGGAAGATCTAAAAGCAAAGAATGTCAAATTAATAAAACGATATAATGTAACGTTCACGAAGAACTGACTTAACGAAGGTGCCAGATCAGGGATAAGGAATTTAATAGGCTGCAAGGTTTAGTCCAACAAATTCTGATGAAAGTCAGCAGCTGAAGACCAAACAGGCTAACAATACTCAAAACATGGTAGATTGGAAGAACGAAAAACATATCCTCAAAATAGATTGATCACCGATACTAAACCTTTATTTTACTCAATTGAAGAAGAAAGAAACTAAATGCGTTTTTGAAGGTAAATATTCAATGAAGTATCACACCTATAATTTTAAATGAGTTGTAATTAGGTAATGAGACAATGTCAGTGCAAAGGTCTGGATATGTTGAGGAGTAACTATTCTTGACTTACAATTATGCTTTGGATTTTGTTAGGTTTCAACTTCATGCCCCATAATTTGCACCATGCACTAGATATTTATGAAAGGATTCAGCAACCATAGGTTCGCATTCAGGAGATAGAATTTATTGAGATAGAGTAGCATCAACTGCATATTTGATGAGCTTGTTTTCCATGCCAAACCATATGCTTTTATAGGATGAAAAGTAAAGGGCCGAGAACAAGATCCTGAGGAAAACCAGATGTTTGATTACTGTAGTTATTATGGTGCCAACGTTAACAACGACCCTGCAATCTATTACATAATGACTGAATAATGATGCTTAGAAAAGACCTACTTACTACTATCTGTTTAAATTTGAAAACAAGGGTCTCATAATTAACGCAATTAAGGGCGGCAGTAAAATCACTGCCAGTCAGACGAACTTTATGTCCACAATCAAGAGATTCCTGTAAAGCTTGGGAAATTGTAAGATGGACATCACAAGCTCCAATGCCTTTACGAAAGCCAAACTACAAACTAGGGGTAGGTTATGGGTATTTACAAAATGCTGTAATTTTACCATTTCTACAACTAGTGCAGAAAAATAGGTCTTCTTAAAAGCTTGCGAAAACTAATATACAATTTAGGAGCTAAGAAATTAGCTATATTTATAAAGTAAAAGGAAAATGCCACTTGCGTCTACACTAAAGTAAGTTTCAAGGTCCAGCAAAAAAAAAAAAAAATCTTAGTGCCAAAATGTTAAACTCCAGTTTAGCTTCAGAAAAACGAGTAAGGAAGTTCAAGTTCCTAATTATTCTACTTACTGTCAAACACATCAAGCAAAAGTGTTGCGACTTGAAAGTTATAATTCGAAATAATTCGAAGCGTATCGATTTTATGTTAGCCAATTACCAGAATTTATTTGTCTCATAAAATGTGGCTAATAGTTTTCCCCGAGCACCAAGCGTCCGAATACTAAAGGAAAAGTTGCCGTAATGAATGAAATTTTCTAAACTGCATCGTTCATGTAAAATATGTCGTTTGAGTATCACCTTAATTCGAAATCGAGTACGCTCAATATAACCTTTTATGGAATTTGGGTAGTTAGATCTTGAATATGACACTCACTAACTCTTTCCTTGTTTATATGGCTGTGTGAAGTGTGAAGTGTTTTAGGTTACTTAGATTCTCTTTTTTTAGGTTACTTAAATAATTCCGCATCTGAATACATGGGGTTCAATTTTGAGTTTTATGTATTGCATATTGTATGATATATATATATATATATATATATATATATATACATATATATATATATATATATATATATATATATATATACATATACACATACATATATATATACATATATATATATATATATACACACACATTATGCCTTAATCTCTTTGGAGATCAAGTTGTGTTTGCGTGTATCTATGTATAGTGTGCTTGTATTAGTTAAGTGTTCTTGAATATTTTTATTTTTTTTTTTCATTTCTGTATAAAACAATTTCTACGAAATTTGAATATTTGAAAAGTATTCAAATTTAGCTCAAATGATTTGTAATAATTAAAGGAAAACTATTTATCCTGTAATGAATTTGCCAGTAAATAGTGCTATACATGAGCTCTATTTGACCAGTTGATATTTTTTGTAACATTCATATTCTTAAACCTACCTGTTTCTACTAGCGTTGTCCAATAGTTTTTTTTTTTTTTATTGGGTCAATCATTCTTCCTTTCTCTGCTATTCTTATGTTTCTTGTCAGCCCTCTCTTCGTATGGAGGCTTTCCTTAGCACACTCCTCAATTAATACATTGTATCTCTATTCCCGCCTTTTATTATGTATTTAATTTCTTTTCATGATTTAAAGCAGAACTCACTTTCTCTCTCTCTCTCTCTCTCTCTCTCTCTCTCTCTCTCTCTCTCTCTCTCTCTCTCTCTCTCCAGGTAAAGAGAAAAGTATGTATTTAAGTCGTCGTGCAAGATAGTCAGCTATTGACTAGAAAAAGCATAAAATGCAGAAAATGCTTTCGTCTTTCCTGATCATACTGATATGTCTGTTTAAGTTGAGAACTCCGACGTCAAACTACGAGTATCCAGTGCCATGCGTCTTTTACTCCCTTCCCTGTAAAACTACAGGGTTGTGTACTTGGTTATATCTTTGATCTGGATGCGCTTAAATTTAATAGACACTATACGTTCTATTTGCATTATTATGCTCTTTCGTGTTCACCTTTAAGCCTTTACACCTATTCGCAAACGTTTTTAAAGTAAATACATTAGTACCTCCATTTTTACATTTTAATTCTTTGTTTTGCAATACTTCCTATTCTCTAAATCTCTTTTTTTTTTCTTATCATATTCTATACTGTAAAAGTTTCGTTGACTCGTCAATGACTTTCGGTTAGAGCACGTGGTACAAATATTTACAAAGTTTATTAAGTATTCGAAAGGCCAGAATTTGTTAATCTCTTTTGTTCTTCAATTTGTTCCTGGGTCCTCTTTGATATGCCAGTCCCCTACAAATTCATAAATATTGAGTACTTCATTTGATTAATTTTCTGTATGACATCCGATTTGCCTGAGATAGAAGAAGACTCTCCATCTAGACTCAGACTTCAAAAATGATTAACATGGGAGGGAGTGTTGTAATTAGGGTGATGATATAACTTCTCCAGATAACGCAGATGAGATCCGTATATATTATTAACCAGTTTGGAATGAAAGTGTGTGCATTGAATAATGAAGAATAGTTAAAAAAAAGTGGTTTAATGGATCCTCCTAAAGTTTTTTCTCTTTCCCCGCCAGTCTTTTAATTTCCTCTTGTCACAGCATTTCTTTATCCTGCCAAATGTACTTAATGTCATTATTATAATGTCTGAGAAATCTAGTTACCAGATGAACTGTACTTTAATAACTGTCAAAGAAAGAATGATTTAGTCTCCAAGTCATGCAGCATATCTGGGGCTGAAATACTGGCGGTCTTTCTTATATACTTTACCTTTCAACAAAGCACTTGAGTCACACAAGCAGGAACTAAATTTGAATAATGCTAACATTACTGACTATTCGTACAAAGAAGGATTAGATATATATAATGATATATAAATAGATATTTTTGTATCGAAGTATTTAGTAGATACAGGTAAATAACGATTTTCATTTTTCAAGTAAATACAGGTAAATAACGATTTTTATTTAACCGCTTTTAGTATATTTTACCCAAACAATAGAAATTGCTTTATTTATTTCTTTGAGGGCTTCAATTGATCATCTGCCTTCGTGGTATCTTTTATAGCTCTCGTGAATTGTGTCCGCTTTCAATTTATTTACCTTTGCTCTCCCTACGGACACTTCTCATATTTGATTGGAACTTAGATCTATTGTTAATTATCATCTTTCTTTCCCTCTTTCATTTGGGAATGGAGTATGCATAAAGCCCGTCGGCTGGTCTAACCAAGGAATTCCGCCCATAATACAAACATTATTAATTAAAGGTTACCTTTAAATGAGAGAAACAGTTTTTAATCAAGTGTATATTTTTGGTAATGGATTAGAAATATTTATAATGAAATACTTTTTTTTACACTATGAAAAAATTAACGAAAACGCTAGACTCTGGATGAAAGGCCTGAATTTGAAGATTTACAAAAGAGGATGTCCTTTGAATACAGTCACGCGTAACACACGAAGAGTACTTCAAGTAACTGGTATATGACCAAGAGCGGAGATAAAGATTAAAAAGTGGGCAAAGAGGTATTACCAAGAGAGGAAGATTCTGATAAGCAATATGAAAACTTTAGAAGATAAAAGATTGAATCTTATGTTGTATTTGTGTGTAGTAATGAACTGACTATAATTATGATGGAAGTTAATGGGAAACTACAAAGAAGCATTGAAGAGATACAGAGATGAGTGATGACTCACAACGGAGAAGGACGATGAAAGGAGGTTGTAGCAGGTAGATTTGTGGGCAGCAACAGATGGGGAGCAAGACCTAATCAATGTCAGTCGAAGTGAAGTCAGGTAGAAGCGACCTGGAAATGAAGAGCCTACTTTGAGATTGTGTTGCCTGGAAACAACTTAGTTTCAATGGTGGCTTATGATTTTAAATGGTTTCTTACGATTGTTAATGGGTGACATATATATATATATATATATATATATATATATATATATATATATATATATATATATGCGTGTGTGTATTATAGCAACAAAAGGAAAAAAAGAAAAGAGAAAATAGTATAGTAGTTAGTTATTTTCCTCTTATAGTCACAATCTAGTACCATCTACTGACTCACAATGAGAATGAATATGAAATGATATCGTATATCTACCTCCAAAAAGGTACAATAATACACCCTAGATTTACACGCTTCGAACAATCTTATTTACAAGAACAAAACTATTCGAACCATTTGAAGCGAAAGTTTACAATATTCATTATCCGATATTAGTTTATGTTTTAAAGATAAAATGCCTTTGTCACTGGAATAGACAAAATTATCTTCGACTTTTTCTTGCATTTGTTGCAAGTCCAAGTTCATGCTGTTCACGGGAGGTCGTGTTTTGGTGGCCAGAATATCACTGTGAGATGCTGGGTAACGGTTCTTACAATACTGCTCACTCCAAAAATAAATTTAGATGACTGAAGTGTCCCTTGGTATCTATGCTGACTCAACCCTGTCTATCGATACTATGGTAGTTCTGCCCTTCTTTGACATTTCATAAAACTTCTGTAGTATGCGATGAGGTCATGAGTATGGGTTGAATCTATTCTGATGAACACATATTTGGTATGTTCTAGTTCTGCAGGGACTTTAGATATGCTGTTCTTGCCAGAAGAATTTCTTCTATTGCTTTACGGATGTTGAAGGGAATGATGGGTTCAATTGGATCCTGAAGTACATCTGCCGGTATAGCTAATAATTATTCGTATAATGCCTCCACCAGATAGTGTTGAGAATTGCATGTAGTACTGTAATAAGTCTTAATAGGATCCTTGGTAATTCTATTTCCTACCTTCCATCCTGACATTTTGTGGTGAGCGCTGCTTTAAGGGAGCGAGGGAAACCCTCAACTATGCTGTTGGGTTCTGGGTTGGGCACCATCGCTGTAGGGCTGACCTGAAATTATTCCTTCTGTCGTTTATTAGTTATTGGGGAAGTTTGTTTAGTGACCATATTGATCAGAGTTTTTGCGCAGCTTTTCACCGGTTTTGTTTGACAGGTGTTGCCTCAGGCCATCTGGTATTCCAGTTGAAAATGGTAAAAAGGTATATATATTCCCCAGAAGCGGGTAGGGGTCCCATAATGCCAACGTGAATATGAACGAGGTGGCAATCAATTGTCTTCAATACTGCTACCCCGGATTCTGTGTGCCTTATGATATTTTTTATATCTATCAAGGAACACTTTCGCAAGCCCATTTCTTGATGACTGCGTTCACTGCCATTCAAATGTATTACTCAGTTAGGATGCAGGTGGTGGAGCAGTATGAAGGGTGAGATAGATTTTGGGTGAGGTTGAAAGCACTCCTTCTTAAAACCAGTTGGAAATATGGTGAGGACATCTAGTACTCGCCTCACAGGCAATGGTTGTCTCTCCGACATAAGAAATTCCTTGACAAAAGGTAGGGAATTTCCTGCCTAAGGTGCTGCAGGTCTTCGTCATCCTTCTGTTTTGCTGTTATCTGAGGGTATGATATCTTGGTTTGGACGGCATTAGTGGTTTTCCTGGAAAGGGTATCAGCAATATTGAAAGAAACCTTCTGATACCTGATAGTGCAAGAGTACGTGGTAATCACCGATAAGTGTCGATGTTGACTTACTGACCAGCAATGTATCTTTTGTGTGGAGGCGTGAATCTTAGGGTTGATGGATTGTTTGCACCACGAATTGCTGTTCTGAAGCATGTGTCTTTAAATGATGGAGGGCACAGTGGACTGTCTGTAGTTCTCTGTCAAAGGTGGAGTATTTCTGTTCCGCTGGTGATAACTTTTTACTGAAAATGCTAACCGTCGTCTGTGTCCTTCTCAAGTACTGCTCCCATTGCTGTGCTACTTGCATTCATGGTCAGTGTAAGGCACTTATCGGAAAGAAGACTAGCCTTGCAGCAGAATCATGGACTCTTTTGGCTTCCGTAAATGCCCTTTAGTGCTTATCTGACCAGCATAATTTGGGTTTTCCTATTAAGCATCCACATGAAGGAGACAAGATTTTAGCCACGTTGGGTATCAGTCAGAGATGGTAATTGATTATGCCCACAAACTCATTGTTTCCTGGCCTTGGAAAATTGGCCATGGCTTTGACCCTCGTTGGGAGGGGTTTAACACCTTCGGGGCTTATTCGATGACCATGAAATTCTACTAAATTTTTCAGTCATTCACACTTATCTTGTTGGATAGTTAACCAATAATCAATAATCTTTGAACTTCTTGAAGACTTCCTTTGTGTCCCTTATGTACTTTTTATAGTTTGGCCTGAAAATCAGTGTGTATCGACATAAGCAATACAAGGTAGTTCTCCAAGTGTGTTGTCAATAAGACGTTGAAAGGTGGCACTGCATTTAAAGGTCGAAACAGCTGTAATTAAAAGTATATGTCTTGAAGGAGGTAATGATTGTTGTCTTTTTTATGTTCTCTTTTGGTACTGGGTCTTGATAATATCCTTCAAGAGAATATTCTTGCTCCTTTGAGTTGGTTAGTCATATCTGCGATGTTAGGTATAGGGTACTGGTCTGGTACTATTTGAATGTTTAGTCGCTGATAGCTCCCACAGGGCCGCTATGTGTCATCTCATTTAGACGCCATATGGATGGGAGATGCCCAGGGGCTGGAGGCTATCTGGCAGATTCCTGCCTGTTTCATAGCCTGGATTATTTCCTTTGCATGACCTAGTTCATCTGGAGCCAGTCGTCTGAAGTGTGTGTGTACTCGGGGCCCCTCTGTAATGATATGGTGATTGATGTGGTGTTTTGTAGGTTATGTAAAGTCATGCACGAGGTCATCCTTACATACTTCGAGAAATCCTTGAAGGATATCTGCTCCTAGCATGAAGCTTGTTGCTGCCTTGAGAGTGATGAGGGCTTTAGGGGTGTCTCCCTGAATAACGTGCTTATGGGATATGTCTGCAAGCATGTCGTGTGCCTTCAAAAAATCTGCACTGAGTAGTGTGAAGGTCCCATATATGTTTAGAAAAGTGCCGTTTGTGTCATACACATGAAAGGGGTTTGGGGGCTGGATTCAATTATTCGTTCAGGGTGGCTGTAACAAATAATTTGCCTCTGCCCGTAACGATGAAGAATTTCATGTCGGACATCTCATCAAAGATGTAGAAATACGTAGAAGTCATTTTCCATTTCGTGAAAGGAAGACAGTGAAAGTTAGACTCATTTCCCTTCATGGGGCAACCAGTCTGTTCGTCACTGATGTCAGTTGGTTGGGGCACTGCTGTTACCCTGTTGCATGATTTTGACAACATGCACCCTTGCCCACACTTTTGAGCTTCACTCACAAATCTCCAATGAAAGAAACAAAAGACCCTTTGATTTGTCAGACTGTATTCTCTAGCATGACAACTACTAGATAAAACGTTGTTTTCCCTTGGGGGGGGGGGGGGGGGATCTGGCTTGCTGTCGGTCTCTTCATTGCTTACAGGTTGAGGGTGTCGGACATCTCATTAGAGATGTAGAAATACGTAGAAGTCATTTTCCATTTCGTGAAAGGAAGACAGTGAAAGTTAGACTCATTTCCCTTTATGGGGCAACCAGTCTGTTCGTCACTGATGTCAGTTGGTTGGGGCACTGCTGTTACCCTGTTGCATGATTTTGACAACATGCACCCTTGCCCACACTTTTGAGCTTCACTCACAAATCTCCAATGAAAGAAACAAAAGACCCTTTGATTTGTCAGACTGTATTCTCTAGCATGACAACTACTAGATAAAACGTTGTTTTCCCTTGGGGGGGGGGGGGATCTGGCTTGCTGTCGGTCTCTTCATTGCTTACAGGTTGAGGGTGTGTGCCGCCACTGCTACGGGGGTTGAGTGGGTTCTGCCTATGTCTGGGCCAGGTGAACCTCATTTACCATTTGTAGGCAGTCGTTGAGTGGTATGGAGGATGTATTGAAAATTTCTGTAACTTCATCAGGAGGATTTCGAGCACTAAGTCTAGTGTTATCTCTTGTTGGGTGTCAGTGGTGGGTTTTGTTACTAGTCATTGACGATGCATGTAGAAGTGTGAGTGACATTGATCTTCTATTGCAATTCCTCCGTCTTCCAGAAATTTTCTGGTTCTAGGGGCTGGGGTTATACTGAAGGATGACCTTATTTGGGCATTCAGTTTCGTATGTGACGGTGTGTCTGGATTTGCAAATCATTCTGCTATTTGTTGTAAGATGTCTTTAGGTAAGAATTTCAGTACGCCGTCAACTTTTTATAACAATGATGTGGTCTTTGTTTTTTACCTCAATATAGTTCCTGTCCTAAAGAACCGGGTCTGTAGGTTGTTTGTTGTGAAAGTAGGTAGGCGGACGGAGTCAACGGCGTGATTTTGTCAGGAGAATTGTTGTGTTGGACATCTTTGGGCACTCGTGGGTCTCTAATTTGCTGGTCATTGTTAGGGCAGCGATGTTGGCTGGGATTAATTAGTTTATTTACATAGAAATCTGCCATAAAGGCACCCCTTGCGAGCAAATACGTAGCAGGAAATATTTACAGTCATAAGGGTATATGATTAGAATACAGGTTTGTATCTGCACTCCTGGTTTATGTTGGGAATATATTTTATTTACAGGAACAAGACCATTTGAAGCATGTGAATAGAATGCTTACGACATTTATTATCCAATATTGATTTATATTTAAGGATAAAAAGCCGTTGTTCCTGGAAAAAACGAAAATGTCTTTGACGTCGTCTTGTGTTTGTTCTAAGTCCGATTTCACGCCGTCCATGGTAGGTCGTCGTTGTAGCCAAAATATTGCTGCGAGATGCGAAGTAACGGTTCTTACAGGGTAAAATCGTTTACATGGATTATAGTCCTAGTTCCTAACCAACCGATTCTGTTATTTAATCTTAGCCAGTGAGCAACCAATGCATTATTAACAAATCCCATAAGAGATAATCATCTTATGCTGTTTAGCTCTGACGGAAAGGCCTTTAGATGTTGGGCTAATATGATAGAAGTTATATTCTGGACAAGGAATAGTATATACTAAATTATTGTAGTTTCTAGAGCTATTCTTAATCAAAATTTTTTTTAATGTACAACCAAATTTAAACACTACCCTTATATGTAATTTTTTTCCAAAAGGAGTCTGACATCTTAAAACAGTAATGAAATAGATAACAGAATATATTAATCATGGAGATAACAGAGTATATTATTCACTGTTTCCTTTTTGTCTAACGGGACACTATGAAATGGTTTCTTAGCTCTATTCTTACAATTTTCAAAAAAATATTTTGAATAGCCGAGATTAATGTCAGTTTCGTAAATCTCGATAGACTCATCCTTTATGTTCGGAGGACTGCATATTCTAAGTGCCCTAAGATACATACTGTAAAGGAAAACTGAAAGCTTATTAATTTTAGAATGACCTGATTAGAAATATGTTGAAGTTAATAGATGTTTTCCTAAATATGGGAAATTTTAATTCATAAGCTTATCTAACAATCAAAACATCCAAAAACAGGGTAATGTTATTTTCTTTCTTTTGTATAGTAAGTTTCATGAATGAAATTAATGAATTAAGTAGAGTAATAAAATCCACAAGATTAGAATTTTATTTTATAATACCCAGAACCTCATCAACATAACGATACCAAACAATTTGAGAGAATCAAACAAAGTGCCAATCAGGTTTAAAAAGAAACTCGATATATACAGTGTATGTTTTGGATAATATAGGGGACAAAGGTTTACATGCCAAACACTCATTCATAGAAATTCCATTAAAATTGAAAGTACACTTTTTAATACATAGATAAATCAGTTCGAAAATAGTATTTGTAAGTAATGGTAACGCGTAAGAATCAAAATTGTCTGACAGGAAATCAAAGGGATCATTAACAGGCACCTTTTAAATAACGAAGTCACATAAAAACTGATTAATCTGTGGTTAGACGTTAGACTTGCAGTAGATCAACCATTAAAGTACCTCCTTCAAGTATCATTGAAAGTCCTTAGAATCCTTTGTTTATCCCTCTCCTAATTGAGGACTTTCATGTTTTCCAAAGCCCTTTGATGGAAGGCTTAGTACCGTAGGTATGATTTGACGTTACTCTCACGTTTGATCTTGGTGACGTTATGGTGAGATTTATCTTACTCATATCACTGACGATCAGGTAACATCCCCCGATCAATGCATCCAACCATTTCAGCTGACTGGAACTTTCTGTCTACGTCGTGAATTATTTTCCTTTTTAGAACAAGTAAATTATCCCTTTTCATTTAGATCTAATCGCATGTTTATTCCAATCCTTCCTCTTCTAGGTTTTTGTGTCAGACGTCATTTTTATTACAAGATAATTCATCAAAGGACTTCAATGACGTTTTTAAAACAGTATGTCAGTGGTAGCAAGATGGGTTGATATTTTAAAATTTCCCTTACGTTTTTATTTTTCTCTTTTCTTGTAATTTCATAAAATTTTATATAAGCACATGGTGAATCTGATAGATCATTGTTCATAATTGTACCACAAAACATCCAGGTTTATACATCCCAGTAGTTATTATGATCATCAGAATTAATCTTTATTAGCCATCTAATCTACCACCTCTATATTCCTTCCCGTTTATCGTTAGCCTGTCATCACCAAACGACATATATTCATCTATAAAATTTTATTATCGATGTTTTAGTTTAAGGGGTATTAAGTCTTTACATACGTCGTAGATT
>NC_090725.1:88339452-88344452 GCF_036898095.1 Palaemon carinicauda
TTGCTGAAAGAGAACTTCTAAGATGATACAGTCTGGGAACATCTTAAAAAAAAATCTTGCGCAACATGCATAAAGAAGTAACTGAACGACGGGCCAGAGATTATTGTCAAGATCAGGAATATGAAATTTAATAGACCGTAACTGCCCGTCAAGCAAATTAGGATGAGAATCAGCAGCTGAAGATCAGATGGGCGAACAATGTTAGAAGCAAGGTAGAACGAAACAATTAGAATATTTCATGAGGATAGATTGATCACCAAAAATCTTAAAAGACTTTCTGAATAAGGCATTTGTTTGTGCAGACCTAATATGTTTCTCAAAAGGAAATTTACAATCAGGAATCACACCTAAAGTTTTATATAGTCGAAGAAACATTATCAGATGAAAATATGTGATTGCTAAGAAGCCACTGCCCTCGACTTACTTAAACTTATACTTTTATTTTTTTAGGGTTCAACTTCTTGGCCCATTATTTTCTCCATGCAGTAATTTTAGCTAAATCTCTGTTAAGGGGTTCAGGAACCCCAGATCTACATTCAGAATATGGAATTACTGGAAATCCGGCAGTTGAATCGGTGTTACTTGAGAAGTTTTTATAAATTCTATTTTGTTGAATTTTAACACGTCTCGTTTTATAGTTATGTATGACTGATATATTTTAATATTATTACTTATATTAAAATATTTTCATTTTTTAATTCATTAGTTATTTATGTATATAGTGTCTTTGTTATTTCCTTTCGTCATTGGGCTGTTTTCCCTGTTGGAACCCCCTGGGATTTTATTATTATTATTATTATTATTATTATTATTATTATTTATTACTTGCTAAGCTACAACCGTAGTTAGAAAAGCAGGATGCTATAAGCCCAGGGGCCCCAACAGGGAAAATAGCCCAGTGAGGAAAGGAAACAAGGAAAAATAAAATATTCTAAGAACAGTAACAATATTAAGATAAATATTTCCCATAGAAACTATAAAAACTTTAACAAAACAAGAAGAAGAGAAATTTGATAGAATAGTGTGCCCGAGTGTACCCTCAAGCAAGAGAATTCTAACCCAAGACAGTGGAAGATCATGGTACAGAGGACATGGCACAACCCAAGACAAAGAGAACAATGGTTTGATTTTGGAGTGTCCTTCTCGTAGAAGAGCTGCTTACCATAGCTAGAGTCTCTTCTACCCTTACCAAGAGGAAAGTAGCCAGTGAACAATTACAGTGCAGTAGTAAAGAATTGTTTGGTAATCTCAGTGTTGCTAGGTGTATGAGGACAGAAGAGAATCTGTAAAGAATAGACCAGACTATTCGGTGTATGTGTAAGCAAGGGGAAAGTGAACCGTAACCAGAGAGAAGGGTCCAATGAAGTACTGTTTGGCCAGTCAAAGGACCCCATAACTCTCTAGCGGTAGTATCTCAACGGATGGCTGGTTCTTTGGCCAACCTACTACCTGTTTGTAGCATTCTGCTTTTTCAACCACGGTTGGCATTTTACTTGTAAAAATAATGACAATAATAAGAATAAGAAGTATACAGATAACATAAGGATTGATAGAGGAAGTCTTTTGTGAATTAAGACAAGAGATTTGTGCGTGAATAGTATTCATGATATTTGGTGCAGGAAGTTCAATATTTACTAATTTTAAATACTTTTTATGGTGGTTGTTAGGGATGGTAGAATTAGTATTAGTACGAATGGCTGGTTTCTTGGAAAAAAAAAAATATGGTCAGGTAATGTTGGGGTATGGATCTTGTTATGTAATGTTTCCTTCGATAGATTGAGAAGGAAAATTAGGATAAGCGCAGCCAATCTAGGTGCAAAATTTATGGGAAAAAAGGAAACGGACGGAATGAATAGTTCAGGATAGCAGCTGTTCACGCCATAGCTATAAAGTGTATTGTATGGCATATACTGTATGTGTAATGAATTATTTCTGCAGTTCATACTCTCTCAAAGCCTGTTCTTTATGTAGTGTGTGAGAATGGATTGTCATTTTATTATTATTATTATTATTATTGTTGTTGTTGTTGTTGTTGTTGTTGTTGTTATTATTATTATTAATATTATTATTCATTAAAGATGATCGCTGCCTCAGTAGGATTTATCTTATAACTAAGGTTTTCTATTCGTTGAATTTTTCTTCTTTCATCAATACTGCATTCCGCCAGTAACTGTCCTATTTTTGTCACCAGTAGGCGGAGGGGGAGAAAAAAATACATCGAAAAAAATCTATAATTTTACGCAAAGTAAACTATTCAAAAACGGTACAATAAAGTTCGGCTGCTACGCGTTACGAGAGGGTTGGTGGATGTGTCCCCTCATCATCAGCTGAATAAATGGTGTAGAGCTGGTTCTATATATACAAATTGCCGAAACAGCGGGTTGAATCTGTTTTTGTGTGTGTGTTTGCATTTCTATCTAATATTCAGATATACTTTTTGATGTCTCGGTACACTAATATATATATATATATATATATATATATATATATATATATATATATATATATATATATATATATATATATATATGAGAAGCAGGAGAGTCAGTAAAAATTATCAGTAAAAAAAATGGCAGAGATATGACTCAGAGTATATAACCTTTTCCACCCATCTAAGGTTCCGGTCAAGGCGCTTATTGGACCGAGTCCTGGTTGCTTTTCTGGGCCACGTGACCGCGTCAAAGGAATTTCTGAATCTACCTGATGGTCACTGGAAGCCGGATATTATTGACCTACCGGCTCCTTTGATACATCACAGATGATCACAAATTAGGGTCAGTTCCGCCACCTCCTTGACCTTCGTTCATCAAAGCATTAGCAAGAAAACCACCGCTTCTGCCGACCTAAATCTTTTACATTTACCATATTTCTCAACTTTTAAGATAGCATACTGTAGATGAAAATTTCAGGTATACTTATAAAATGAAACGTTCTAATGACTCAAAATAAGTTGGTAGTAGGTTGGCCAAGGCACCAGCCACCCGTTTAGATACTACCGTTAGGGAGTTATTGGGTCCTCTTTCTGGTTACGGCTAATTTCATCTTTATGACACGTTCTTTACACATTCGCCTCTTTCGTCATACACTGGACAACACTGAGATTACAAAACAATTCTTCGTTGGAGATCTCTTGCTTGAGGGTACACTCGGGCACTCTATTCTATCTTGTTTCTCTCCCTCCTGTTATTTTTAATTTTTTATCCTCTTGTTATATTCAAGTTTTTATAGTATATATTTGAAAGATTTTTTTTGTTTTTTTGTTATTCTTAAACTTCTCTTGTAAGTTTGTCTTATTTCCTTTCTTCACTGTACTATTTTCCCTGTTATAGCTCTTGGGCTTATAGCATCCTGTTTTTTCATCTAGGGTTGTAGCTTAGTAACTAATAATGATAATAATAATAATAATAATAATAATAATGATGATGATAATAATAATAATGTTAATAATGATATGTTCCTGATATAAATGTTTTTTTTTTTACATTTAAATTGAAACTCCGTGTATAACTATATAACTATGGTATTTGTTTAAAGATAGTAGTGCTTTTGGATATATCCCTTCCCCTGTTTTTATCTCGCTCTGATTCTAAGCAAATCGATCCTGCCAAGATAGAACAGAAACGATTGTGTCTCTGTGTTGATAATATTATAACATAGAGAAAGAAGAGTCTCTATTCACAAGCTGATCTGAATTTATCAGATTTCATCCATCCACAAGTTGGGAATAAACTACTGACAAGGTTCCTTGCAATTATTTGGTAGGTCTAAGAATACATCTAATTTTAGTTGGTGTTCAGGAACATGTGGTTTTTTTTTTTTAATAATAAATTGTATTTTAATAAATCCGCTGTTCTACATGAACAGCAGAATACAAGCTTTCACTATATTTATCTTAGGGCTTTGTTTATCCTTCTTAAACAACCTCATTTTTGGGAAGGTAAATGTTAAAAAATCCTATGTTAAAGAATAATTGTTTTCTTTAACTTCAATATTAAGAAAAATATGTTTTCTTTAGCAAAATTCTATTTTTTAAAGAAAAGCAATTTTAACTCACCGAATGTTTTTCAGTTTACTTTTCGCAAAATATTCATTGTTTACGAAGCTTAGTTATCACTTTGCAAAATTCATATTTTTGCATATATACAGCATATGTATTATTCCGAGTAATAGTTTCTATCCACACCGGATGAAAAGTTCTCACATCTACTACTCCCTTTATAGACGGCAGGTTGATTCTGACATCACAACCATGCCACCACAAGCTAGCAACCAGGCATTTGTGTATTTAAAGAAAGACTCTCTCTCTCTCTCTCTCTCTCTCTCTCTCTCTCTCTCTCTCTCTCTCTCTCTCTCTCTCTCTCTCTCGTGTGCTTAACATAAACAGTAATATCAATTTTGACTGGTCTCTAAATCATAGTTATACATCTTTTGTAGTTGCTGCAGCCTGTTATCCTATGCACTGTCAGGGACACAAACACTGTTTTTTTTTTTTTAGTAGTGGAAATATGACTGACTTTATAACTATATAAGTAAATGCTTGGATACTTTACTTTTATCCTGCAAATACAGAGCTAAATGTTATAGAGTGGAAAAAATCAAAGTTTATCAATGGAACAGTAAAACGATATCCTGCAGATCAAATCATAGAAAGATACCAGCACAGCACTACCAATAGTATTTGCAAAGGGTCATCTTTATTGCATATTAAATGAAATTGCTTTTTAGTTTTCTTCATATTACTGTAAGCTATCTATTGACTTAAAATCATAATATAGTCTGTCCAGCCCATGGTCGTTTACCTAGCCCTGCTGTCAAATCAAACTTCGAACATACCTCTCTCTCTCTCTCTCTCTCTCTCTCTCTCTCTCTCTCTCTCTCTCTCTCTCTCTCTCTCTCTCTCTCTCATCCGTATACTATTTCAAAGTCATATTTTATATATTCTGTATAGAGTAAAGGAAGTTTCATAGTACAATGATTGTCGATGTTTATTATTATAATTA
>NC_090725.1:88346952-88354452 GCF_036898095.1 Palaemon carinicauda
AGATATAAGGCGGATGTGTTTGACACTTGCTCTTTGTTGTTGATATCTGTTTCTATTTTTGGTTACTTTCAGACATTTCCTTGATCTCAACGAAACTTGACTGATGCGGAGTGGAACCATTTTGATGTAGAATATTATCTCTTCGCCTCCTCCTCCACTAGGTAAAGGGATAAACTCCCATGAAATATTATATGGCCTTTCCTCCAAAATAGGATTTCTTGTGCATTAGTGCAAAGTAGTATTTTAAGGAAAAATGAATGTGCTGGATTTATGACTTTAGACATACGGAATACTTACTTGTTTTTTGTTGACTTAAAAACTGAGAGAGAGAGAGAGAGAGAGAGAGAGAGAGAGAGAGAGAGAGAGAGAGAGAGAGAGAGAGAGAGAGAGAGCTCGTTTATGGAATATCAATAAGTCCCCGGAATAGGAGTTCCGTCAACATAATTTCCCATATCATGATATTAGCCTCTTTGATCCAGCTGCAAATACTAAATTCAGGCGTTTTTAGTGTTGACTTTATATATTCTAGATTTTGGTATTTTTTTTATCTCGGCAGGAATTTCACAGAAGAAAAATATCTACTGCCAGAATCGCGATTTCAACTTTTAGATCGATGTCTCATAGAAAATCGTTTTAACTAAAAACAAGTCTATAAAACACACACACACACACACACACACATATATATATATATATATATATATATATATACATATATATAATATATATATATATATATATATATATATATATATATATATATATATATATATATACATATATATAATCTATATATATTTATATATATGTATGTATGTATCTATATATACATACATACAATCTATTTATATGTATTATTATTATTATTATTATTATTATTATTATTATTATCATTATTATTATTATTTTTATTCTACCCTTACCAAGAGCAAAGTAACCACTGAACAACTGCAGAGCAATAGTTAACCCCTTGATCAAAGAAGAATTGTTTAGTGATTTCACTGTTGTCAGGAGTATGAGGACAGACGAGAATATGTAAATATTAGGCCATACTATTCGGTGTATATGTAGGCTATGGAAAAATGAACCGTAATCAGAGAGAGAGGGATTCAGTGTAGTACTGTCTAGCCGGTAGTATCTCAACAGGTGACTGGTGCCCTGACCAGTCTAATACCTAATATATATATATATATATATATATATATATATATATATATATATATCGTACAAATTATTAGGTAGTAGGTTGGCCTGGGCACCAGCCGACCGTTGAGATACTACCGCTAGAGAGTTATGGAGTCCCTTGACTGGCCTGACAGTACTACATAGGACCCTTCTCTCTGGTTACGGTTCTTTCCATTTGCCTACATCGACACCGAATAGTCTAGCCTATTCTTTACAGATTCTCCTCTGTCCTCATACACCTGACAACACTGAGATTGCCAAACAATTTTTCTTCACCCAAGTGGTTAACTACTGCACTGTAATTGTTCACTGGCTACTTTCCTCTTGGTAAGGGTAGAAGAGACTCTTTAGCTATGGTAAGCAGCTCTTCTAGGAGAAGGACACTCCAAAATCAAACCATTGTTCTCTATTATTGGGTAGTGCCATAGCCTGTGTACCATGGTCTTACACTGCCTTGGGTTAGAGTTCTCTTGCTTGAGGGTACACTCGGGCACACTTTTCTATCTAGTTTCTCTTCCTCTTGTTTTGTTAAAGTTTTTATAGTTTAAATAGGAAATATTTATTTTGATATTGTTACTATTCCTAAAATATTTTATTTTTCCTTATATCCTTTCCTCACTGGGCTATTTTCTCTGTTGGGGCCCCTGGGCTTATAGCATCCTGCTTTTCCAACTAGGGTTATAGCTTAGCATTTAATAATAATAAAATGGAGCTGTTTTAGTACACTGCAGGACGAAGGCCTCATGTCTGTGGTTTGGTTAAATATCCTCACCACAAGTTGTAACTCCATAGTGGTTTGATGATGTTGGGAGTTTTTCGCCTGATAGCTCACAGGTAACCAACCTTGTATGGATGGTCCTTAATAGTACAGCTTTGCTGATCATGGTGATTCGCAAACCCTTTCACCACGTCAAGGAATCCCCACTCAGAAAGTGATATACATATATACACACGCATATATATATATATATATATATATATATATATGTGTGTGTAACGTATATGTGTATATATATATGTATATATATATATATATGTATATATATATATATATATATATATATATATATATATATATATATATATATATATAGCTTAGCAGCAAGTTACCAAGTGACGTCATCTCTGTGGACCCAGTTTAAATTGCTATCAGATGTCCTGGAATCCACTGCAACATGGTCATTGAACTCCTTTGAGCGAAGGTGAGGATGATGGTACAGTGGTCGAGTGGTTTCATGCTGAGGGTACGAACTTGTAGGACCGCTTTCAATCAAACACTCACACCCACTATTACACATACACACAAATGATAATGGGAAACACTTCACTTCTAAGGGTTTACATGGATACAAGAAAACCATATCTTCTACTGTTTAAAATTTTGAACTTCATTAGATTTGTTATACACACACACACGTGCGTATATATATATATATATATATATATATATATATATATATATATATATATATATATATACATACAAATATATATCTATTTATCTATCGATGTATGAATATATATAGATAGATAGACAGATAGATAGATAAATGATATATGTATATATATAAATATATATATGCAAATAAATATATATATATATATATATATATATATATATATATATATATATATATATATATCATCTCCTCCCACGCCTATTGAGGCAAAGAGCCTCGGTTAAATTTCACCAGTCGTCTCTATCTTGACCTTTTAAATCAAAACTTCTCCATTCATCATCTCCTACTTAACGTTTCATAGTCCTCAGCCATGTAGGTCTGGGTCTGCCAACTCTTCTAGTGCATTGTGGAGCCCTGATGAAAGTTTGATTAACTAATATCCCTTGGGGAGTGCGAAGAGCATATCCAAATCATCTCCATCTACCCTTCACCATGATCTCATCCACATAAGGCACTCGAATAATCTCTCTTATAGTTTCCTTTCTAATCCTGTCCAGCCATTTAACTCCCAATAACCATCTGAGAGCTTTGTTCTCAAATCTACAAAATCTGTTGGATATTGTTTCAATGTCATACCACGACTCATGTCCGTAGAGTAACACTGAACTGATATGTAGCCTGATTTTTATATGTAATTTCTGGTACTTTGATTTCCAAAATTTACTTAACCTAGCCATTGTCTGGTATGCTTTTTTCGATTTTTCAATTGACTCAAATTCTAAAAATCTTGTATTAGAGATCATAGTTCCTAAATATTTAAACGATTCTACCTCATTAATCCTTTCTCCTTCCCTTGATAGTTAATCTTCTATTGTATATTCCGCTCTCATCATCACTGTCTTTCTTTCATTTATCTTGAGCTCCAACTCCTGTGATATTTCATGCATTATGGTACGCAGGTTTTGTAAGTCCTGTGATGTTCTTCTAATAAAGACAGCGTCATCAGAATACTCTAGGTCAGCTAATTTACAGTTAACAATCCAGTCCAATCCTTCTGCACCAATCCCACCTGTTTATGCATTACAAAATCCATGAGGAGGATAAAGAACATAGGTAACAACACATTCCCTTGGAGTACTCCTAGGCAATATTTAGATATATATGTATATATATATATATATATATATATATATATATATATATATATATATATATATATATATATATATATATATATATGTATATATATAAGTGAAAATCAACAAAAAATTGTATTCAAATAGAAATAAATTTTTGCTTCATGTTGGGATACGAACAAACTCTTTTGAATTGAAAGGCAAGGTCGCTATCAATTCTGCCCCTAAAGGCTGTAAAAGAAGTAAATCCTGAAATGCAGTTAGCACTTACAGTAGGTTGCGACTTCTTTTAGAGCCTCTGGCGTCAAGATTGATAATCATCTTGCCTTTCATTTGATCCCAATATGAAGTAGGAATTAATATATATATATATATATATATATATATATATATATATATATATATATATGTACGTGTGTGTATATATATATATATATATATATATATATATATATATATATATATATACTCAAACATCCTACATGCAAAGACAGGTTTTTAGACAAAGAGAAAAGTCAACTGCCTCTTGTTTATCGAAATGTAAAGGACTAGTTTCTAGTATTATTATTATTATTATTATTATTATTATTATTATTATTATTATTATTGTTGTTGTTGTTGTTGTTGCCCAGTGGGGAAATGAAATGAGATATATAAACTACAAGACAAGTAATGAACAATTAAAATAACACAGTTTGAGAACAATACCAATATTAAGATATGTCTTTCATAAATAAATTATAAAAGTAGACTTTTGTCAGCCTGTTCAGCATGTAAACTTTCTCTGCAAGTTTTAACTTTTCATGTTCCACCGATTCAACTTCCTGATTAGGAAGATCATTCCACAACTTGGTCTCATCTGGGATAAAACTTCTAGAATATTGTGAGCCTCTTGATGTAGAAGGTGTGACTATTAGAATTAATTACGTAGCTAGTATTAATAGACCGTAAGTACCTCTCCAACAAATTAAGATTCTATCTAGCAGCTGAATATGAAACAGAACATTACTCGAAGTAAAGCATATTAAAAGAAAGACTTCTTCAAAATAGATTGATCACCGAAAATCAGGAAAGACTTTCTCAGTAAATAAAAGTTATTTGTTCAATTGAAGAACAGAAAAACAAAATTTGTTTCTCAAAAGTTGAAAAAAAAAACATTATCAATGCTGCCACCCGGATGTTTAGGAGCCACTGTCTTCGGCCTACTTTCAATCATATTTCAAGTTTTGTTAGGGTTCAACTTCATGCCCCATAATTTGCACCATGCACTAATTTTAGCTTGATCTCTATTAATAGATTCAGTATCCCCAGGTCTACCTTCAGGAGATAGAATCTAAGCAGAGTAGATTCATTTGCATATGAAACGAGCTAGTTTTCTAGGTCAAACCACATATCAGGTGTATATAGTATGAAATATAATTGGCCTGAGGAACACCAGCTATCACATTCCTATACTCCCTATGGTGCTCATCAACAACAATTCTTTGCGATCTATTATTTAGGAATCATAAATGATGTCAAGAAAAGACTCACCCACTCCCAATTGTTTGAGTTCAAAAACAAGGGCGGCATGATTAACACGGTCAAAAGCAGCACGTTAAAATCAACGCCAATCATGCGAACGTTTAGACCACAGTCAAGGGATTTCTTTACACCATTGGAGATTGTAAGAACAGCATCATATGCAAAAAGTCTTAGCGAAAGCAAATTTGCATAGTATGGAACAGATAATTACCTTCAGCAAATTTATTTAGACTTTTTACAATAAGACGTTCAAAATCTTTAGATGATATTGGAGTGATGGAAACTGGGCGGTAATTTATATAATGGAGTAACATTGCCAATTCTTCAACATGTGTTAAAAGAACCTCTTCCTGCTAACTTGCGCAAAATAACAGATTACTTTGGAGCTAAGAAATCTGCAGTTTTTATGAAAATAAAGGAAAAAAGAGCATTTGGGTCTACACCTCCATAAGCATCAAGGTCCATTACGAGAGCTTTAATTTCACGAGACCGAAAAGCTAAACTAGTTATTTTGGCCTTAGGAGAACAATAATGAGGAAGATCAAGTTTCTCTTTACTCTGCTTACTGTCAAACACATCAGCCAAACGATATAATTCATTCCCAAGATTTACTATTTTAAAGTTAGACACGAACGTGGTAATAAAAAGTTTCTTATATATATATATATATATATATATATATATATATATATATATATTATATATATATATATATATATATATATATATATATATATATATAAAGTACTGCATATAAGGGTGTGATTGTTTGTTTATATGTTCATAATTGAAATGATTTTGCAGCGTAGTGATTTTTAGGTTAATATGAGAAATTTTCAACGTCTTATTTTTTCTTTTAAAGGAAACATCTACACTAGAATGTAATGTTTTCTGCAGTGTTATTATTACTAATAATAACACTGGACGTTATTGTATTTAATAATATGCAATCGTCATCTCTTAATCGATTATGTTACATTGCATTAATATATATATATATATATATATATATATATATATATTTATATTTATAAATATATATTATATATATATATATATAGATAGATAGATAGATAGATAGATAGATAGATAGATACACATGCACACACACACACACACACATATATATATATATATATATATATATATATATATATATATATATATTGTGCTGACCAAATTTTCTTTTTAACACGTGTTGCACAGCAATGTGTAGAATATAAAAATCTACTTTTGATGACATTTGTCGACTTTGAAAAGGCCTTTGATCGTGTGCACAGGTCAATTTTGTGGAGAGTCCTTCGCTATTATGGAGTTCCTCCTAAATATGTAAATTTGATTTGTTCATGAGCATAATAAGTGCGAAGTTAATGTTAGTGGAGTCTTGTCAAATGAATTTCCAGAGAACAGTGGAGTACTCCAAGGGACTGTGCTGTCACCTATGTTGTTTATTCTCTTCGTAGATTTTGTAATGCATAGAACAGTTGAGGATGGTGAAAAAAAAATTGGACTGAAAGAGTAACAAGAAATTAGCTGACCTAGAGTATGCTGATGATGTCCTTATTAGCAGAACACCACAGGATTTGCAATGCTTGCTTACCAGAATGCATGAAATATCACAGGAGGTTGGACTCAAGATAATTAAAAGAAAGACAGATGCTGAGAACGGGATAGGCAATGAAAGAGGAAATATCATTGTCAGAAAAAAGGATTGAGGTAGAATCATTTGAATATTTAGGAACTATGGTCTCTATTACATGGTTTTTAGAATTGGAATTTAATGAAAGATTGAAAAAAGCAAATCGGACAATGGTAAGGTTAACTAGAATTTAGAAATCAAATCGCTTGAAATTACATATAAAAATCATGCTGTATATGAGTTAAATGAGATCGGTGTTACAGTATGGCCATGAGTCGTGGTATGACAATGAAACTTTATCCAACAGATTTTGTAGATTTGAGAACAAAGCCGTCATAAGAATATTAGGAATTAAATGGGATTAGAAATGAAACTCTAAGGAGAAATTACTCGAGTGCCATATGTGGATGAGATCATGGCGAGGGGTAGATGCAGATGATTTGGGCATGCTCTTCGCACTCCCCAAGAGAGATTAGTTCACCAAACGTTTAAATGAGAGATTAGTTCATCAAACGTTTAAATGTGTTCCACAAGACATTAGACGATTTGGAAGACCCATGCATACATGGCTGAGGATTATGAAGCGCAAAGTAGGAGATGAGGAATGAAGAAGTAT
>NC_090725.1:88369452-88374452 GCF_036898095.1 Palaemon carinicauda
TAAACAGATGAATACTGTTATAATGTAACAGTAAGTTAAAAAGGCTGAAATATGTCTCTCTTTAAAGTTTATATATGAAAGATTATTATAATGTTGTTGCTGTTCTTAAAATATTCTATATTAATTATTCATTACTTCTCTTGTATATTTATTTCCTGATTCGCTTTTCTCACTGGCCTATTTTTCCCTGTTGGAGCCTTTGGTTTTCCAACTAGGGTTGTAGCTTAGTTGGTAATAATAATAATAATGATAATAATAATAATAATAATAATAATAATAATAATAATAATAATAATAAAAGTCTATTTATTTTTCTTTAAATTATATCCATATTAAAGTTTTAAAAACGGATATCTTGACATAAAGGAGTGATATTACGGTCACCAACCCTAAAAGATAATAACAAAGTAGGGTAAAAATTACGGTCGCCTGTATTTTACTGAAAAAGTTAAAATATTTTATTTTTCCTTGCTTCCTTTCCTCACTGGGCTATTTTCCCTGTTGGAACCCCTGGGCTTGTAGCATATCCTGCTTTTCCAACTAGGGTTGTAGCTTGGCAATTAATAGTGAATAGTAAACGACCGAGAATAATATATTTTTAACGATAATTTCTCATTAAAGTTATGGTTTTTTTAAGTGTTAACTACTTGTAATTACAGGTTGTTCCCACGAATGTTGACGTGTAATTGAAGGAATATTCTATTATTATTATTATTATTATTATTATTATTATTATTATTATTATTATTATTAAGCTACAACCCTAGTTGGAAAAGCAGGATGCTATAATCCCAGGGACTCCAACAGGGAAAATAGTCCAGTGAGGAAAGGAAACAGGGGAAAATAAGATATTTCAAAAGAAGTAACAACAATAAAACAAATATTTCCTAAATAAACTATAAACTATAAGATTACATAAATATAATCTTTATGAAGTTAGGATTGATAGTTTTAGTTTTAAGAAATAACAACAACTTGTTTCTGAGATGTTTATTTAAAAAAAAAAAAATATTACCATTGCTGCGAATTAACCAAACAGATGTACAGTTGGCTTCATTAATTCCGGTACACCTTGTTAATAGGCAGTAGGTTGGCTAGGGCACCAACTACCCATTGAAATACTAACACTAGAGAGCTATTGGGTCCTTTGACTGGCCAGATAGTAGTACATTGGATCCCTCTCTCTGGTTACGGTTAATTTTTCTTTAGCCACGAATGAAAAAATGCAGGATTTCGTTGTATTAGTGCACATACACACACATTATATATATATATATATATATATATATATATATATATATGTATATATATGAAATATATGCATACAAACACACGCACACATATATGTATGTATATAAATAAATTATATATGTATATATATATATGTGTGTGTGTGTGTGTGTGTTTATGTTTATGCATATATTTCATAGATATAAGGTTATGTGCACAAATATATATATATATATATATATATATATATATATATATATACATATATATATATATATATATATATATATACCCATACGCATGCGACACTTAGTAGGTTAATTAACCCTTTAAATCAATTACGGAAGACTTTCAAAAGGGATCCTGTAAATGTATAATCATTACCATATATTCGATAGAATAATTAATTTCACATTATTACTGTTTAATTATATTGGAGAAAAAATCATAATGATAATTATTATTATTATTATTGTTTTTATTATTATTATTATTATTATTATTATTATTATTATTATTATTATCATTTCTTAAGTTAACATCGTCTTCCGTCTGGAAAGGAGGCAAAAATTTCCCGGAGATCTGTTGTTAGAGTCTATGACTTCAAAAAGTCTCCAGGAGACTGAAAAGTCTTCAGAATCCTTTTAAGAATCTCTTTCATTTTTTTCAAACCAATGCTGATACGAACCTCTGTATAGGTATGTATAGTTATGACTACTATGTTCAAACAAGCATTCGGTGTGTGTGTGTGTGTGAATATGATCGGACAATTTGTTAGGGGAAAATACAACTGGCCTCAAAATGAAGCTTCAGTTATCCAGGAACGGAACGCTGCGTGCGAGGATATGACGTTAAATCTTCAGGGACAGCTGTGAACTCTCCAGGAGACCTTAGTCTTCAAATGGTTTTCGTGGCTTCTCCCAGAGGCACCGCGTTTTGGAGACTGTCGTGCAGTCGCCTCGCAGGATGGCTTCCTCGGTGGGTGGCTGCAGCTCTGTCCTTGGATTGGGGGCTTTTGGAAAGCCCGTGAGGAACTACGTGGGTGTGAACTTGGATTGCGGCAAATGGAGGCATAAGCTTTGAGATTCAACGACCAGTTGAAATCAAGATGGTTTGTTGGCAAATTGCTCCCCGAATTCGACATCGGAGAGAGGGAGGAAATCTTACATCGGTTTGGCTGCTGCTGGTGCCATATTCGGTGGAATAATATTTGCTATGAGAAGGAGGGCTAAAGGACAACTAAATGAATTGAGAAGAGCAATAGATGAGATAAATACAGAGAAAGAGACGCAAGAAAAACTAAAACCTCAGAAAGAGAGTATCAAAAGCTGAAAAATGACTGCGCTGAAAAAGATCTTCAGATGAAGGAACAGGAGAAGAAACAGGAAATTCCAAGCAGGGAAATGGAAGAAATTAAGAAAATCCATAATGAAAAAATACAAAAACTGCAAAACGACTGCTTCCAAAAAGATCTTCAGATGAAGGAACAGGAGAAGAAACAGGAAATTCTTAAAACGGAAATAGAGGAAATGGAAGAATTTAAGAAATTCATAGTAAGAAAATAGGAGAACTCGAAAATGACTCCATCCTTAAAGATCTTCAGATAAAGTAATGGAAATTCTAAAAACTGAAAAAGCTCTTCTGCATCTCCTTCAAGCTGAAGCGAACGCAGCCTCCGGAAACCCTGTTGACACGGATATCATAATATGATTGCTGCCAAGCCATTGAGAAAGGTCTTCAAGGATGCAGAGCCTACATGCTACGAGGAAAGCACCTTCTCAAACTTGGCCTTTTCGACGCTGCCATGAAAGACTTCGAAGCTGTTAGAACGGTAAAGGGATCTGAGGAATGTTTGAACTTCATAGAAGATGCTAAGGCGCTAAAGAAGAAATGGGAAAGCCAAAGCCATTATGCGGTTTTGGGTGTGGGTCAGACGGCCACGAGGGCAGAAATTTTAAATGCCTTCAAAGCCTTGGCCTTGAAGTTACATCCGGACAGACACGGGAACAAACCCGAATTCATACAGGAGGCATTCGAGAAGTTTAAAAAAGTGGTTAATGCTAAAACTGTTCTGATGGATGAACAAAGCCGAAATGAATACGACGCAGAGATTCAACCACCATGCCCAAAGCAACAGCCAGGACAGAGGGACCAACGTCAGCAGTACCGTTACTATTATAACCCAGCAAAAGCATACTATAATCAGCGGAAGCAAAAGCATCGAAGTCTTCGAAAGCAAAAGAAAACAGTGTTTAAAGTTATATTCGCCGCATTTGGCAAATTTTTCGCATGTAAATAAAAACATAAAAGCAAAACAAAAAAAAAAGAATACAAAAGATGCATGTGGAAAATATTCTTTGAATAAGTTTCAGTAGAGTTTTTGAGGAAAGTGTTAGTTTTAGTTTACTTTTGTGAGTAAACAAGTTTTTATGCAAGTGCCATTAGAAGGATCAGGTAGACAGAATATGGGAGGAGCGGAAAGGGACATTTTAATTAGGAAGAAATATCCTTTGATGTAGATGGTACAAGCTCTACATCATTTGGTAAAGAATTGCCTTAGTTGGAAGGATCAAGTGGATGGCTATGAAAGATGGAGAGATAGGGGATTTTTTTCCAGGAAGTTCTTAGGGATGCTTGACTCAACTACCCGGCTTGAAGGACGTGGAATAACCTAGAGGACTTGCTCTACAGAGGGGAAAACCTTGTCTTTTTCTAGTACGCTATGTTCCCTGGTGTAGTCGTACAAGGGCTTCGTCGGGTTAACAAACGATCAGATATCTAGATCTATTCTTTTGGATACTAACCCTCGGGTGGTTCTGATGGAATAATCTAGAAGACTGGCTATGCAGAGGGTAGAAGGCGAGGTTCTTCTAGTATGCAGTCAGGTCCTAATAGGGGAACCAAAGAAGTCAGGCTGGGGTAAGAAGCTGAATCCCTTGACGAGAAACAGGAGAAGAAACAGCTGAAGAGAAAATTTTAAAAATCCCCCCCCCCTCAAAATATAAAAGCCACAAGATACATAAACAAAAGCAGCAACAAGAGGAGGAGAGACCGGAGGAGAAGCAGCAGCAGCATAACGATTAAAAAATTCCAAAAAAAAAAAAAACCTGAAATCCAAAAAATAATATAGAATCTAAAAAATCCAAAAAAAGAAAAAAAGAAACAGCAGCAACAATAGGAGGAGGAGAAGCAGCAGAAACAAAAGGAGGAGGAGAAGGAGCAACAGAAAAAAAAGATAAATGAATAAACAATTAAAACTATAAAATCCAAAAAAAAAAAGAAAGAATAAAATCCCCCCAAAATATAAAAACTATAAAGTCCAAAAGAAAAAAGATGCAGCTGCAACAAGAGGAGGAGGAGGAGCAGGAGGTGAAGCAGAAGCAGAAATAAATCTAAAAATATAAAAAAAAAAAAACTATAGAAACTACAAAAAATATAAAATCTATAAATTAAACAAAAAAAAAATTAAATCTACAAAATCAGAAAAAGGGAAGCAGTAGAAACAACAAGAGGAGGAGAAACAGCAGCAGCGAAAAATAGATAGAAAAAGGAACTTTTTTTTTTTTTTGAGAAGGAAATATCCTTGGATGCAGAGGTACAAGCCTGCATCATTGGATAAAAGTACGGACTCAGTTGGGAGGATCGAGTGGTTGGACTATGGATGCTGAAGAATGGAATATGCATTGGAAGAAGAAATATTGGAGTGAGAGAGGATTAATGAGGTGGAATCATTTAAATATTTAGGACTATGGTCTCTAATAAAGGATCTT
>NC_090725.1:88376952-88389452 GCF_036898095.1 Palaemon carinicauda
AAATTAAAAGATCCTTTTGGTAGCAGAGGCTATTATTTTAATCAAATTGAATGTTATCGTTGAAAAGAGGAAAATCACGAAAAATTGATTTTATGACAAAAGCGTTTTGGTAAATGAGAATACTGTACTAAAAGGAAATACAGTGTTTCTCCCTGATTACATGTTTGTTCTCTAAAACTGAATTAATTTATAGGTTTGCGTTCTTGAAAATTGCTCTCCATATGACGTTTAGTCTATATAAAACCAGATGGAATTATATTATTTATAATAATGCTAACTATTAAGGGGGATTTTCTCCATGGTATCCGTTTCGCAGATATCTTTATTCTTATAGAAATATCTATGTCTAGTTTTGCCTTTTAAAGCAATAGGGGATTATTATCGTAATAAAAATCTGCATTGCCATTTGTCAATGTTATTTCGAAATTAACATTGGCACTGATTACGTGTAATTGAATTCAAACAAAACATAGTTTTATTTGTATATGAATTAAGAGCAGTAATGTCGGTGAATACTATAATTTAAACCTAACATAGCTAGTCACCACTATCATTTTAACCCATCGTTGGTGATTTTAACTTCAGCCAACTTCGTTGCGAAGGTTATGTTTGGATAGGCGTGGGTTGTTTCTTTTGTCTGTGTGTTTGCGATTCGCATAACTCTAAAACTATTTGACCGAATCTCATGGGATTTGGTCGGACGATTGGCCATGATCCTAAGACAATTTGTCAAGATTTTTCGAGTGATTGGGTCAAACATCAAGACCAAGGTCAGGGCAAAACGTTTTTTGCTATATTGTGGCCAATGTTTATCTAATTTGCATTAAACTAGTGCTAAAATGTGCATAATTCAATTGCCTATCGTGTGGTACACAACATGATATAGGCGAAGGTATGCGCTCTACCGAGTACCCGTTCTAGTTTTAACTTGCTGCAATTGGTTATGAGGGCTGTTCTTGATAACTAGAAATGGCAAAGGGTACCAAAGACTAAATTGCCAGTTATCACTGTTCTTCTATTACTAGCGAGTACTATAAATTAAATCCTAAATAACCCATTTATGCTTTTTTGTCACCAGTATTGCCAACAAATACTAAATTCTAATGCCATATTTATCATTAAGTATAATTTTTGATAGCTAGCATCGGCAGTGAGGACAATAATTTAGAACTAATATTTGATGATTTGAAGTCTATGTTAGTGAGGACTGAATTTAAAATGTAATTAAAAGAACCATATCAGATAATGAATGTAATTTATATTAGATTTTGCCGATGAACACAATATATTAGACTGCATAGGCAATAACTACTGTAATTAAAACCATACTTGCCAATAGCTTCTAGAATTCAATGTAATTCGATCAAATATTCCAGTTATTCAAAGCCATTGTTTGCTATGGTAGCTATGATATTACAATGCAGAGCCAGCACAGCTGGTATGCATTATCAATAAGAGCCAACTGTGATGGACCCAAAGGACAAGCTCTCGAACACCTAACTAAATTTAACGACACAGGTATTATAGGCCCCCATAGCATCCACGTAAAGGTGACAATGGCATGTTTACATTCAAAGGACTTTGTCAATATGGTTGACATTGGCATAAAATTAACAATGCAATAACAGTGATGCAAATACTGTAGAGATGAAGTTACCGTGTTACTTTTAATGGCTTTTGTAGTATACGTTGTATGGAGTCAGATAGCAGTTACTGCGTGTGCTGTGTGGTAAAAAACATAGAGGGCTTTCTTCTTTATTCTCATATGTGTTGTTTGCTACACGTGCATGACATGTCTCCCTCTCTGCCCTAAAGCAGACTTGCATGTGTACAAGGGTGACCTGCCCTAGAGAGTCGTACTGTCTTTTGGTAGGTGATTCAATCCTCTTTTCCACGAATGTTGAGAAGGAAAACTTTCAGAGTACAACGGATGACAAGAAATAGGCCCATATATGGGGGACCAAGTGGTGGTTTGCTAGCTTCAATGCGCATGAAGACATGTGTTGCGGTGTGCAGGTCTTTCAGTAACTCTGACAACAGGGCATAAATTTCCCCACAATGTGACGTAGGCGCTGGAGATCATCGGAGGAGGTGGCGGATGGAAAATATTCCAAATAGACGACCAACTGGCCGCCATATACCATTTCTGCTGCTGAAACATTGATGGTGTCCGTGGGAGGGGTCCTCAGTTAGAGGAAGGCCCAGGAAAGTTGTGGAAACCAGCTGAAGTCGATGTATTTGGCTATCAAAGCTGCTTTAGGTGTACAATGGAAACGTTCCACAATTCCATAGGCTGCAGGGTTGTATGCGGTGGTCTGATGTAGGGTGATGCCGAGAAGATGCCTTAATGGTGTCTACAGTTGAGAGGGGAAGGTGATATCCCTATCGGAAGTAATATGCTCTGGGATGGCTAATCTTGCTATCCATCGTGAAAGTAAGGCATGAGTAAATAAAGCAGATGTTGCATCTTGCATGGGGATGGCAAAGGCCAGCGAATAGGGCGATTAGATACTGTGATAAGGTAGTAGGTTGGCCAGGGCACCAGCTTCCCGTTGAGATACTACTGCTAGAGGGTTATGGGTCCTTTGACTGGCCATACAGTACTACATTGTATTCTTCTCTCTGGTCACGGTTCTTTCCCTTTACCTACACATACACCTAATAGTCTGTCCTATTCTTTACAGATTCTCCTCTGTCCTCATACACCTGACAACACTGAGATTACCAAACAATTCTTCTTCACCCAAGTAGTTAACTACTGTATCGTAATTGTTCAGTGGTCACTTTCCTCATGGTAAGGGTAGAAGACACTCTTTAGCAATGGTAAGCAGCTCTTCTAGGAGAAGGACACTCCAAAATCAAACCATTGTTCTCTAGCCTTGGGTAGTACCATAGCCTCTGTACCATGGTCTTCCACTGTCTTGGGTTAGAGTTCTCTTGCTTGAGGGTACACTCGGGCACACTGTTCTCTCTGGTTTCTCTTCCTCCTGTTTTGTTAAAGTATTTATAGTTTATATAGGGAATATTTATTTTAATGTTACTATTCTTAAAATATTTTATTTTTCCTTGTTTCCTTTCCTCATTGGGCTATTTTCCCTGTTGGGGCCTCTGGGCTTATAGCATCCTGCTTTTCCAACTACGGTTGTAGCTTAGCAATTAATAATAATAATAATAATAATAATAATAATAATAATAATAATAATAATAATAATAATAAAAAGGTAAAGGTGTACTTGTGTCAAGGTTAGGGTGCCCAGCCATATCACTGTGAATGTAAGCAAAATGACACTGAGGTTGATGAAAAGTGCAAACACTCAAATCCATATGTCAATGCACTTTTAAAGTTTGACATGGAATACAGGCACGAACCCAATCCTTGGCAGCTTTAGTAATGCAATCTCACATGAACTTTGACGTAGGTAGCTGTGCAGTAGATAGATGCGAGGGGTGTGAGAGACCTTGGATCAATTTAAACACCTGTTGGCGCATGAAGACAGGTATCCATGGGCGTGGCCAGGGTGGCATTGGAGGCATCAAGGGCTTTACCTTCCCAGTGGAGAGTTGGGCAAGATGTCCTGCAGGTTTGGTACTTGGGGGTCATTTCGTTGGACTTCTGCCAAAGCCTTATACTGTAA
Organism: Palaemon carinicauda; assembly: GCF_036898095.1. Classification (NCBI taxonomy): domain Eukaryota; kingdom Metazoa; phylum Arthropoda; class Malacostraca; order Decapoda; family Palaemonidae; genus Palaemon; species Palaemon carinicauda. Next base: position 88,380,588 of record NC_090725.1, read on the forward strand.
TCCATTCCCAGGTGGACAGCAGCCCGTGTGTTTCTGGAAAAGCAATCGGCGACCGAATTCAGTTAACCAGGGAGGTGCTGAATGGTTTAGTTGTATTCCGAAATGGCATAATGATGTTATGTTGCGGGCGGACCAGGTGTCGTTCTTTCTAGTGAAGGCGGCCACAAGTGGCATGTTGTCCGTGTGAATAATGCAGGACGTGCCCTCTAAAAAGTGGTAGAAGTGACAGACAGCTAAATACACCACCAGTAGTTCGTGGTCAAAGGTAGAGTAGCTGGATTCCGCCTTGGAAAGTTGTCTACTGAAGAAGGGCAATGGACAGGATGATTCGTTGATAATTTGTTCGAGTAATGCCTTTACAACGACGTTACTGGCATCGTTGGAGAGGGGGGGGGGGGATTGTAGTTGGCACGGGAAAGGTGAGACCAGTAGAAGTTAATAGACCTTTCTTTGCATTGACGAAGACAGCTTCCTAAAGTTGGTACCACATCAGGTTTTTTGGCTTGCCCTTGAGGGAGTCGTAGTGGCTGGCAAGAACCGGTAATAATAATTCACCATGCCCAAGAACTCCTGCAGTCGAGTAGGGGACTTCTGTACTGCTAATGCCTTTTCAGGGACGGGATGAACGTGTTCAGGAGCATTGCGATGACCCAAGAATGCCATTTCTTTGGTATCGAAGTTATACTCATCTTACCTAACTACAAGGGCGTTCTTCTGCAGGCGATCAAGGATGATGTGCTTGCGACGTAGTTGGTCCTCTTTAGAGGGGGAGAATACCAGTATGTTAACTACATAACATACAGAGAGAGAGAGGTCCCGTAAATGTCATCCATGAGTCGTTGAAATTTTAGCCCCTATATTACGAAGGTAAAAGCAAAAGTAATTTGAAGTGTATATGCCGAAGGGGGTGGTGATGGCAGGCTTGGGGATGTCTTTTGGGTTCATGTCAACCTGATAATACCCCTTTAGGAGATCGATGGTTGTAAATACTATAGCCCATTGATGTTGGCGATGCTGTGGAAGGGGTAATGGTCTGGTTCCGTCTGCACGTTGAGACGTCTGTAATCCCCACAAGGGCGTAGGGATCCATTCTTCTTCAGGACGATGTTCAGGGTGACGATTGTGGTTTTGAGGCCTTTTGACAAAGGCTCATTTCTCCATTTCAGCTAATGTGTATTTAGCAGCTGCCAAACGTCTGAATGTTGCAAATACTGGTAGCCTTTCATCTTGATGTGATAGATGCCATGCTTGACGGGAACTGTGGGCGTATGTATTCGTGGCCGTGCTGATATTGAGAGAGCTGAAAAGTTTTGACAGTCTGTGCAATAATTTCAATGCGGATTGTTATTATGTATGTTTAATTAAGTGTGAAAATTCTATACCTGTATACGTTAAGAACGGTTTGAGAATAATGTTCTAGGGAAGACTCTCTCTCTCTCTCTCTCTCTCTCTCTCTCTCTCTCTCTCTCTCTCTCTCTCTCGCTCTCTCTCCATAATGAGATAATAATAAGCAATATTTTCAGCAGGATATTTACATGTTTTTTTTCGCAAATTATCTTCAAATATTCATAAGTTTTTTTTAGATTTCTAAGTTTCGTTTGTATGAATGCACTGCCATTGTATAAGGATAAGGATTTATTTGTAGAGAACCCTGCCGGACGCATGTTGTTATTGTCTAAAACAGCGTTCGGCAAAGGTGAATAAATAGAGCAGCACAACAACAAAATTCCGTCTTTTCTTTCATAAGTCTATCCCTGAAGGCAAGTGAAGATATGTATATGTATATATATATATATATATATATATATATATATATATGTGTGTGTGTGTGTGTGTATATATATATGTATATGTATGTATATATGTATATATATATATATATATATATATATATATATATATATATATATACACATATACATATGCACAAATATATGATAGTGCATTCATACAAACGAAAATTAGGAGAATATTTAAAAAAAAAATATGGAAATACTACTAAAGACATCTTGATCTTGAATGAACCTTCGAAGTTAACGAACCTTCAAAATTCCAACTGGAATTCCAAATATCTTTCGCTGGAGAAAATTCTTGATTCTCAACAATGTCATGAGACATCAATTCCTAAGATTCCAGGATAAGTTCTGGATGTGTGCTGCTAATGCGTTCCTGCTGGAGGGGAGGACATAGTCTGAGGAAACTTAAACGTTCAACACGAGTTGTGATGTGTGGCAGGTGGTCGGGTGTTTATCGATTGTTTGCATAGATACTCAAAAGAAAACTAGCGGAGTACAATCTTGAAACTCCCCCAAGAGATCAGCTCAGATCCGTCGCATGGTAGGAAAGGATACTATTAGAGATTTCACTAATACCATTATATATATATATATATATATATATATATATATATATATATATATATATATATAATGTGTATATATATAATATATATATGTATATATATAATGTATATATATATGTATATATATATATATATATATATATATATATATATATATATATATCATTCATTTATATTTACATATATGAACATTTATATATACATACAAGATGGTCCTTTTCTTCTTAGGTAATGTTATTGATGAGTAAATGAGTGTGGAAGATCATCATAAACAATATGTTGATAAAGAGAGGTCAGTAAAAGTGGATATTTGTACGGTATGGACGTAGTACTTCACCTGATTTTAATCTCCCTTTTCAAAACTGTTATTGTTGTGCTTAGGTAATGAACGCATTGAATTGAGGATTAATTATATACATGAAGAGGGAAAGGATGAATATTTCTGAACACGTTGTTCAAAGTACATCTAAATTTAAAAGAGGTATATTTTCAAAGGTTACTGTAAAACTTATTTGAAATCGTTTATGTGTTTTTGTGTCCTCTAAAGCTCTATATTTTTTCGTTAATTTATTGTAACGTTTAGTACTTTAAGTCTAGTTTGAATATATTATGACTTCAATTCTTTTATTCTGTAAAATTTAAATCTTGTTTTGTCAGGTCTTTAGTAGCTGACTATATGAAATTGGGGGGCAAAATCTCGGACCATATTGTTGATTTAGATATCAATGTGTAGCACTATCTCTGAATTAGCTCATTTTACATGCTGATTAATAGTTTTCATGATTCAGACCATCATTTGCTTCAAGTTATTTCCTGTGTAAAACGCACTTATTTGAAGAAAAAAAAATGCCATTTTTGTTTGTAAGGAACAGTATTCTATGTTTCATTCTTGTTGTGACAATAATGTTGAATTGACTCTGCAATCAGGTACCTACAGCGGTGAAACTTCGGAAGTTCAGAATTGTTGCAAATAATTATTAGCCGATCGACATACTTTTCGCTTCACACACACACACACACACACACACACACACACACACACATATATATATATATATATATATATATGTGTGTGTGTGTGTGTGTAGTTAAGGAGTAAAAAAAATTGTTTGTGATTTCAGGAAGAAAATTCTTTGCTTAATTGGGTTTGGAGAATATGAAAAAGTTGGTTTCAAGGTGATTTCAATGCAAAATTATGTGATAGAGAAAGGTATGATTTTTTTTATGAAGTTCTTAGAGTAAAATATGAAAATATAGTCTTGTGACAATTTTTTTGAAAAAGAACTATACTCATGAAGAGTTTGTAAGAAAATGTAATATTATTAAAGGTTGATAAGATATTTTTTATATAACTGCATGCTAGAGATCATCTACAGGTATATAAGATATTGAATAAGGATATTTATATAAAATCGAAAGGAAAAAAGTAGTAATGAAAATACGTGGGTAAAAGTTTTCTTCAACTGCTGTAAGTTGTTATTCTACAAGGAGGTACATGCAGAGAGAAGGTTAATGATCAAGTGGATCTCAGAATAGATCAAGCAGATAGAAAGATGCGAATTGAAGAGAATTCAATCTTGGATTGAAGGATTAGGTAGTGTGAAGATTTTTTTCCTAATGAGTTGGATATGCTGTATTTGATGCCAAAGGGTTGAAGAGAGGGGAACAAATGACAAAATTGTGGTATACGTAAAGTTAGAATGAGAATGCTTTTGAAAATGATAGGTGAGGATGTAATTAGAGTAGTAAGGTTGAAGGAAGAAAGTACGCTAGTAGTTATTGGGATTACAGGTGAGCTGATGTTGTAAGATGTTGATAGCATTAATGATTCATTGACCAAGATTTGTGAGGTATGTCTAAAGAGGGAAAGGCTCCAGAGGCATGTGTGTAAAATATTTTTCCTTTGTATAGCGGAAAAGGTGACAGAGGAGACTATAAAATATAGGGGATAAAGTGTATTATTCAGTGGAAGATTATGTTATGATTTAGATTGAGAAAGGTATAGAAATGTGTGTGTGGGATGCATGAGCATAGAAAACACTCGAGATAGTGTCAGAACTATGGCTATATGGGGTGTGTTAAGGACGTATGATACTAAAGATAAATTATCAAGAGAACATTTAAAATCATCATATATTTGAATATTCAGATGGGAAAGTGAGTGGTGTGTTGTAAATATGGCCTAATGAACGAATTTAAATATATTTTCAAGATAGTAAACATTGGAAATAAGAAAAGATGTATTTATAAAGATGTGATGCAGGAAGATGGAGCAAAGCAAACCATTAATGATGATACATGTACCATTTGGTTTGTATAACTATTTTGGAATAACTTTAATGAATGAATATCGAATGGGCAAAATAGTGAGTCACAGATTAGAAGTCGGAAAGGTAGCAGTGTATTAAAAGGAATTGGAGTGTATATGGAAACCAAAGTTGAAAATTTTGAAAGGATTATTGGAAATGAAGTACAAATGCTGATTAGTTTTTATGTTGACCAGGCTGACATGAGTCTTTTTATAGTTTATATATGAAATATCTGTTTTTGACGTTGTTAATAGTTTATATAGGACATATCTGTTTTGACGCTGTTACTGTTTTTAGAATGACATATTGTTAATTTATTCTCATCATTTATTTATGTCCTTATTTCCTTTCCTCACTGGGCTATTTTTCCCTGTTGGAGCCCTTGAGCTAATATCATCTTGCTTTTCCAACTAGGGATGTAGCTTGGCTAGTAATAATAATAATAATAATAATAATTTAGTTGTTGGCGTATTATACAGAAGGTAACAAGGGAAATTCAAATGGTGAAAAATATGAACGCAGTTGATAGGAGAAGTGAAATGATTAAATACAGTAGATCAGAGTTGTTGTTTACGGAGAATGGAATATTACAGGTTCGAGAAAAATTACATTATCATAAAGTGTTCAAAATATGTTAAGGGATACCTTTAGATTGCTTGAAAGACTGTAAAGACCGGGTCTTAGTTATAAAGTCCGTAATATTGAGAGGGAGGGGGCTGGGTGAGTGCTGGATATAGATGAAAGGCAAACTGCACAAATGGTTTGACGTATCGCTGATGAGCTTTGTGTGTAAGACCACACATGCACACACATAATGTATATATACATATCTTGTATATATATATATATATATATATATATATATATATATATATATATATATATATATATATATATATATATATATATGTATGTATGTATATATATATTATATATATATATATATATATATATATATATATATATATATATATATACTGTGTATCCACTTGGAATGAAATACTTTACTGAATCCTGTCCCCATCCCTTGTATTGACCAAGGTGCGTAAATTTGACGGGCTAAACCAGCCAGTATCGTATTAAAGCGCCGGTAATGTCGCCATCGCTTACGGTCCACTTCCATGTTATCTGAGCTTTAGTGTCCCCTTAAATTTGCCTGCGTCTCTCTCTCTCTCTCTCTCTCTCTCTCTCTCTCTCTCTCTCTCTCTCTCTCTCTCTCTCTCTCTCTCCCGTTGGGGTTTTTTGTGCTTTTTAATTTTTTTTAAAAATATTTTTGTGATAAAGGAAATATCTAAAACTAATTTGTTATTGTTATCATTATTTCTATCATTATTATTGTTAATGAGGCTGTTGTTTTTTTGTTTTAATAAAAGAGAGACTATGCGATTTTTGTTTTTTCTGGCGCTCATGATAGTAGCAGTTGTGTAAACGGACCGAAAACTGAAGATTTTCTATTTGCTGGTGGTAATTTCAGAGTTCTACCGTACACAGAAAAATGGACAGGTCAAACTCCCCTATATAATGAAGAGAAAATGTCTGGCTATATATATATATATATATATATATATATATATATATATATATATATATATGTATATATATATATATATATATATATATATATATATATATGTATATCTTTCCTGTCTCTCGGGAAGGGGGGAGAGGGAGTAGTTATACCTTGGTGAGAAAACCAAGGTATAAATACTCGGAAACCACAATCTCCCACAATTTGCCGAAACTGCCATGTTTTAGTTAGGTAAGAAGGAGGATCTGGTTGTATACACTAGTACACTGATCGCATTACTTAATGGTTTTTGCAACGTACCATCGGCCATGGGCTACACTTACTTTATATCTCAATTTCACCTCCGTCCTTTCCTTCTTTCTTCCTTCTCACTGTTCAACTTCCAACTTTTAATTCTTAGTGTAACTGGTGAGTTTTCCCTTGTTTGCACTCAACTGCTGAATGTTCTCATAGAATTTAGAGCCATACTAAATAGCCCAAATTTGTAAATCCAATCCATAGCCCATCATAGCCCAATCTTCTAGTCTTACTCGGCAAAACTGCATTTAATGGCTTTAGATATTGGGATGTGCATATTCCTATCATCAATTTCAAACTAGTTTTCTCTCCATAATGGGCGATCGATTTATGTATTATGTACCAATTTATTCAATACTTTTGAAAGGACAAAGGAAGTTGAACCCAAAGAAGTCAAAGTAATGTAATTTCTCTCCCCCCCCTCTCTCTCTCTCTCTCTCTCTCTCTCTCTCTCTCTCTCTCTCTCTCTCTCTCTCTCTCTCTCTCTCTGTTGAGTGACTGTGCGTAAGTGTGGGAATTCTAAAGGGAAGTTTCTTTCCAAACTGTCGAAAGTCAGGAGTTTTGCAAGACACTTCGGGAGCCTTGTGCGAGTAATTTTTCTTTGTTCCTTTTTTCCTTTTCACATTTCCTCGAACACGCCTCTTCAAGAAAGCTGAAAAGAGGCCATATTTTTTCGCTGAAATAACTCCCTTCCGCCTTTGATCTGAATAGATGGAAGGATTCATGAATTTTTACTTTTTTCATGATTTGTTTCGTTCCTGAAAATGTGTGAACAACGGCGTAGTAATTTTAATCACAACTATTACTGTTAAATTTACTGATATTTTATATTATGCGTGTTTAATCTGAATTCATTTTTTTTTTCGAGTAGTGATTATACAACATTTAGTAGTGGAGGGACACAGACACATAGATTTTCTGTTTTGTTCTAAATTGAAAAATCATAATAGGTGAAACTTTCAGCCCTCAACATAGGTTAGTTGTGTCAGATTATTTAATGAGGTTGCAACAATGGAAAATGAAGGCGCATCCCAAGATAAAGTGGTGGGGCCTAGAAAATCAAGAATGAAGCAGTCCTGAACAGCATAAGCTTTGCAGAGGATGTGAACATCTGATGGGTAGAAAATGGCACAGTGATATTCAGAACATTTGAAGAATTATAGGGGAAAACATTAGGTAGTAAGCTCAAGTCACCACTTGCACAACAACCACAAGCGCCTGATGAGTACACTATGATTGTGACTAATATTCCGCTCTTTCACACAAATAATGAGATGGTGTTTGTTTTTAATCTAGCTAAACTTGTTGATGGTGATGGCATTGAAGGAACTCAGGAGGAACAACGTGCAGTATAACCGAAATTGGTACCTTATTCTCAACAGCACAAAAATTAAAAAAAAAAAAAAAAAAAAAAGTGTACAATACCAGTAAAATGTCAGATCAAGTTATGTATAACCATCCTTGAAGGCAAAGTGGGTTTCATATGTTACAAAGAAGCCCCACTCTCTGAACTCTGACAACTTATGACGAGGAACCTTGGTAACGAGCATCATGAATGTGCCCAAACTTTAAAAAATGAAAACTTCTTGCAAGACTTAGTGTTGGACATGTTATTGCAAATTTTGCATGCTTGGCAGTCCTGTAAAATAGAGGAAGGATGTACCTCAGAACTACAAAGAGATTGGAACAAGAACATGAACCCACCCACAGGCATTCTCAAAGCTAGTCACACATATAGTGGGGACCATCAGATCTGGCGATGGTCCTGCTGCCTTATATTTGGCAGTCATAATTCACCTGTATGCCTAATGCCTTGAACAGGTGGGTGTTAATGCACCTGCTGTCAACTCCACAAGACTCAAGGAAAAACTTCTCTCAGAAATGCCTGAGTTGGAAGCTTGGGGGACAGCATGCAGTCATGAAGAAGATGACATGCTGATCTTTGTGTATGCCAAGCATGCTTTAGAAACTGGTAGCAGTCGTCATGACCAAAGACAGAGACTCAGATGTGGTCAACATTACAGTCGGTGTTCTTTAAGCATTTCACTAGTGGCAATGTTGTTTCAACCTTCAGTTGTAAAGAGAAAAACTATGTTTGTGATAAAGTTTCCATTGTCTTCAGAAAACTCGACCAGTACACACTGGTAGTGCAGGATGAAGACCTAGAGACCTTGGAGAAGTTTGTGTCTATGATGTACGACAGATCCAGCACAGCTGGTGTTGATGATGCGAGGTTGGACATGTTTGCTTAGAAGCAGAGGCCAAACAAAGCCATTCCTCCAACCTGAGTATTGCTGAAGCAACATGTAAAGTGTGCAGTCTTCCAGGTGCCTGTGTCTGGAGTCAGTCAACAGTACGTCAACTCCTGG
>NC_090725.1:88394452-88421952 GCF_036898095.1 Palaemon carinicauda
AATGATCTCTTGTGAATGAGATTTGGAGAAACTCTACCGATATTCAAGTCACATACGATCGGAATTTGATTTCGCATTTTTAGGTTTTTCCGTTATCTTCGTACTGTAATAGGTGGGTGTTATGGAAAGTAACAATAGGAGATTATTTCTTTTATTGTAATATATTAGGCTTCCTATCTACTGTATTCTCTCATTCTATCATTTCTATTCGGAAAATATAAAAGCCACAAAGCTATTATTATTGGTATAATTAAAGTGATGATTATTATTATTATCATCATTATTATTTCAGGAAGTTTGTTAACTGTATTTATTTATTTTCTAAATGAGTTTCTGGCTACCGTTATTTTATTTACGATCTTGTGTCTTTTCAATAGCTAAGATAAGTTTGAAGCCATAATGGTTACTATACAATAGATGCTACATGATGTTTTCACTGATCTCCAATCAGTATAGTTACTTTTACCTTAAAATTCTTTTTAGTCTTAGTTAAATCAATAGATGACGGTCGTGGTGGCCTGCTGTTACCTCCTTGCCTGGTGATCGCCAGACTGGTGTTCTACTCCTACTCAAACTCGTTAGTTTCTCTGATCTCTGCAGCATCACCATTCTTTTGAGCTAAGGATGAAAGTTTGGGGAATCGTATATGTCCATCTGCTAAGTCATCGCCTGCCATTGCCTGGCCCTTCTTGGTCCTAGCTTGGATGGAGAGGGGGCTTGGGTGCCGATCTTACGTATATATTGTTAGTCATGGGCATTATCCTGCTTAATAGGGCAATGTCACTCTCCTACCTCTCCCATTCATAAGTGGAATTTAAACCTATAAACGTGTGGTTGTGTAATATGATAGAACGTGTGCAGCTTAGTACAATAGACGTAAAACTTGAAATAAATTATGATTACTTGTTCTTGAAGGATTTATTGCAAAGGATATTAATAAAGGGCAATATTTACACTTCTGGAATATATTTCATAGAAAAAATTAACGACTCCTGATTTCCTTCCATACGTGTATATGATGTTAGGACAATACAATATACACGTAAACGCCGCAGCCCTCCCTGGTGAGGGTGTGCCGAGTCATCTATAAATCATCAATAAGGCGAAAGTAATGGCACTTTTCTGTTGAGCCACTAGCACCTTATTTCTATTAAATTGTGTTCTGCTGAATTTATACTGTATATATATATATATATATATATATATATATATATATATATATATATATATATATATATATATATATATATATAGACACGTCAGTACTACTTAAATTGAGTTCAGTTTTTAAAATTTTGTGTAAAAGAACTTTAGGAATAAATGTTTTGATTACAAGATTGTCATATTCCCTTTTTCGAAAATTGAATAATTTTTTTTGCTTTTTACGAAACTGTCAGCAGTTTCTTTCGAGTGATGAAATTAAAACTTCTTACTGAAGAAAACCTTACACAGATATATTTTTGAGAGAGAGAGAGAGAGAGAGAGAGAGAGAGAGAGAGAGAGAGAGAGAGAGAGAGAGAGAGAGAGAGAGAGAGATGACCAGTTGATAAAGATTTCCCTTTGTCTAACAGGAAAACCAGAAACGTTCGTTGTGTAAAGCCGCCCCCCTAAGTCACAAAAGATCTGTTTACATCCATGATAGTTTTTGTCTAAATCTTTCGGCAATGGGCTTTTACTTTTTACAGCCCAAGGGTACGAAAACATCCTTATACCGTACTTTGAATATCGTTATTTTAGGAAACAGGAATTTCCATTTCTTATGATGACATACAAAAATAATGTTGGCTTATTTTCGATGATGTGATTCTAGTTTTATATGAAAATAATTTCTCTCTCTCTCTCTCTCTCTCTCTCTCTCTCTCTCTCTCTCTCTTTCTCTCTCTTCTCTCTCTCTCTCTCTCTCTCTCTCTCTCTCTCTCTCTCTCTCTCTCTCTCTCTCTCTCTCTCTCTCTCACACACAAGTTTCCGCCAACACATGCTCCACATAATTAAAAAGATTTAATAGCAGTTAAGGGCCAATTTCCATGATACCATACAGCGCCCAACAACAATAACCCTCATAATAAAGGAGCTGGTTTCGAAGCTGCTGGCACTCGGCCAGTTTCTCTCGTAAAAACCTACCGAAGTTTTATTTTCATGGTGGTTTTGAATCTGTTCCCGGATATGGAGTCTGGAATTTGGAAATTCAGAGGAAGGTTGTTGGAGGAACGAGGAAAGGTCCTTGACTTCTGGTTGGAAGACCCTCGGTTTCCAGAAACTTGTAGCCCGAGGGAGAATTTTGTAGATGCGGGGATCTGAAACTTTAATTAGTTTTTATATTTATTTCAAAGAAAAATTGAATTGCTTGGTCCCTATACATTAATTAATCAGTTCTGGGTTTATGTAGAAAAAAATAAACAAGAAATTTGTAGCTCCTTGAAAGTTAGAGTTAGCACAACGCGTACTAGATAACACGTATGTATACTCCTATATGCACACACAATAGCAAACATTTATGCACACCAATTAGTATTGGAATATCTATAATTAAAATGAAATACATTTGATTGCCTTTCAAGTATTCTATGCTATGGCAGTCGTGAAGACACTGATATAAAAGATACAGAGAGCGATCCCCTCTCTTTATCTTGCCTGTTAATACCATTTATCCTATTATTAAAATCCAGTCATTCAGTTCACTGTTTATACTGTAACTTTTTTTTTGCTGAGAGTTTCCGCTGCCCTTTAGAAAGAAAATGGTAAATTTCCTGGCAGCAATCTGCATGATGTTCTTGTTTACCATCATACTTTTCAGATATTTATTAGGCTAGATATGAAAAGTACGGACCAGTGGTTTTAAGTATGTATGACTGTTAACTTGAAAAAGCTATCAAGAGAGTCTTCCCCGTTCTTTTTAACTGTACATTACTTATTGTTCTTCCATCCTTGTACTGGAACTACGCTTTAATACTGTAGAGTAATTGATTCAGCCTTAGGTTAAACACACATTCCGCTTAGCTTAGTACATAAAAAAAACCCTGCAGTAGTCCTAATGAACATACTTACTCACGTGAATTCTTACAAGGAGGATCATACAGATACTTGCATAAATGTGTATAAAATGCAAATATATAAAAATTATATATATATATATATATATATATATATATATATATATATATACACATATATATATACATATATATATATATATATGTATATATATACATATATACTGTATATATATATATATATATATATATATATATATATATTTATATATATATATGTGTGTGTGTGTGTGTGTGTGTGTGTGTGTGTGTGTGTGTTCTGTTACTAGTCCACTGCAGAGCAAAGGCGTCAGGCATGCCCTACCACTTGCGTCTGTTTATGGTCGGGCTTTCTATGCCAGTCCACAACAACAAACCTTCTTAGTTAGTCAATCCATCGTCTTCCCTTCCTTACCCCGCATATTTTGCTATCTCTGGGAACCAATTCACTTATTCTCAATGTCCATCTGTTATCGGTCATTCTCTTTATATGCCCTGCCCATGTCCATTTCTTATTCTTACATGTCAGAATATCCTCTACTTAAGATTGCTCTCGTATCCATGTTGCTCTTTTTGTCTCTTAGTGGTATTCCCATTATTATTCTTTTCATAGCTCTGTGAGTTTTATCTAGCTTATGTTCTAAAGATTTAGTATGGCTCCAAGTTTCTGATGCACAAGTTAATACTGGTAGGACCATCTTATTAAATACTTTCATTTTTAGAGAAAGTTGCATTTTACTTTTCATAAGCTCATTTTGTTTACCAAATGCTTATTCTACTTTTAATTTCGGCCTCGTGTACTGGGAAAACACTGTCTGTACCAAATACGTATAGGCTATTTATTAAAAGTCTCCAGAGGCTCTTCCATAAACCTTATTTGTCGTTTCTGCATTTCCATTGAACATCTTAAATTTACTCATAGTCATTTCCAATCGCTTTCTCTATTCAAATTTTCTAACATCTTGAAACGCCTCCTATGATGCACTAAACAAAACTATATCATATGCAAATCTCAAGTGGTTTAGGTATATATATATATATATATATATATATATATATATATATATATATATATATATATATATATATATATATATATATATATATATATGCATGTATGCATAATGTATCTTGTATTCTTCCAAGGCTTTTTTCGAGATAGTATCTTTTCCTTGAAAGATGGTGGATATTCTTTACTAGCTGAATACAGTCCCGAAGAAATTCATATATTCTTTTACGTTTTTCAGTTAATAAATCCGAACTTTATAATCGGATGACATACAGCAGTGAATGTCACTTGTGGTAATCCTTGGGCCAGACATTCAGGTCCCTAAATTAAGCTATTAAGCTAGATTTTATAAAGCTAATGAATTGAATATAGAATAAACGGAGGAAATATATCTACACAAATTCAGGAACAGGAATAATAGAATATTTCAAGCTAGAAAGTAGAATTTGTTTCACGTTTAGACTGCACTTTTTTTTTTATTTCATTTGGTGTAGATGCCGGCATGGGGTTGTTCATGTCATAAATATATATGTAAAAAAAAATGCCTTAAACTGTGATTCGTGATATTCCCTCAGGTACCGTTCACATTCAGCGTTCTTTTTTGGGGGGGCTGGAAGCGTTGGTCTATTTTTCCTTCAGTCATTTACTTGTTGAGAACATGGCGTTGTACTAACTGCCGTCCTTGATTAAGGAAAAATTAGGAATGTCCAGCTGACCTTGATAGGAGGAAAACAATCTACATTAAGTACTCGAATTATAATTTTTTCTCTCTCTCTCTCTCTCTCTCTCTCTCTCTCTCTCTCTCTCTCTCTCTCTCTCTCTCTCGGCATTCTGGGAGCGAATTGTGGGTGCCAGTGACTCATGAACGAATGAGTAAGGAAAACTAGAAAATAAGAGAGGGAAGGTGGAAGAACAAAGAGCTATAGATGGAAAAATCGAATGAAGTGGGAATATCATAGAGAGAGAGAGAGAGAGAGAGAGAGAGAGAGAGAGAGAGAGAGAGAGAGAGAGAGAGAGAGCTTCTGAATACTGAACTGTTGGGTTAGGGAGTAGTCGGGAAATTATTTGAAAGACAGTAAAATAAATTATAGTTTCAAGAAATAAAAAGAATGAATGGAGGTGATATGGGAAGATGTCATTTTTTATATTTAAAGAAATATGAAAATTAAATTCGTAAAACCCAACTGTAATAAAAAAAAGTTGTAAATAGAAGGATACAAGGATTCAAATTACTCTTATTTTTAGACATCAACAATGAAAAAAATACCTCAAACTGACATAGTATAAAAGAAATAAGATTCTAAAGAAAAGAATAAGAAAGAGAGAATTCTTCCATAACACGAGTAGAGGGAAAACTCCGAGTTAGGGTAGATTCGTGACGTCCGTCATCCTCTTGAAGAGGGATTATGAAAGAATCAGTCGATCGATTGCAACTGAATGACTCTCAAGTGTGACTCTTGTTTTCGTGACTTTGGTTGTCCCTCCTTCCTGAAGCTTAGACGGTTCATTACTGCAGAAGATTGGGACCAACGTTGCAGTTTATCGATTTCGGAAAGAGGGGGAAATTTCAGGTACTTGTCTGAGGAAACCTGTGCACGTTCACAGTTTCCTGAGAACTTTCCTGTTTAAAGGAAAGACGGAAGATATTTGGCCTTTAGAGGAAATTTGTTTAATCTTTTTTTTTTCCTTTGAATACATTTCCATGTTTTGAATGGAATGTTAAAAAAACTAAATTATGTATCAAATTATATATATTCTATAAAATTTGTTCTCAAACCTGAAATGGGAGGAAATATTAATCATTGATATTTATTTTTCTGGCAATGGCCTAATTTGAAAAGGTACAAATTTCTTTGAATCCATTAAAATTACAGTATTTGTCATATAATTTTGTAATTGGTTCTCAAGAAAGTCTTAGATAGATATTTTCTTTATCATTTCATGAATGTTTTAGATACCACACCCCTTTTGAAATAAACTAGATATAAGTTTAGTGTTTAAATATAGTTGCACATTGAAGAAAACATTAAGAATAGCTATGGAAACAGCAATCATGTGATATTCCTTGTTTAAAAGCATTGTTGCCAGAACAAAAGAGAATAAGATGACTGTCTCCAGAGAGTTAATGATAATGCTTTGGATATCCATTGGCTTAGCTTTAGTCACAGAATCGGCTGGTCGGGTGACAGAACAGTAGCCCATATCAATGATTTTACCCAAAGAAATAGTGGAATCCGTTTGCATTACTTGTACCAAGGTAAGAGTTTGAATCCTAAGGTTTGGTTTGTTTTCCAGTAATCCTCTATTATATCCTTTTCTTAAATTCAAATTGCTTGGTATCAACAAGAAACTGATAGTTTAGGGACCCCCCTTTTCCTTTTGATTATACTATCCTTTCATGTTTACTCATTGCGAGTCAGATGATGACTTCAATAAGACGAAAGTACCAACTTCAAGCACGCCTTTTCTTTTTTACTTTCGTGGGTTTTTTACACTATCTAACTATCTATCTATCTATATATACATATATATATGTATATGTACATATACATATATATACATATACATACATATATATATATATATATATATATATATATATATATATATATATATATATATATATATATATATATATATTGTATGTAGCATCACATTCTCTAAACACATCTCTCGCTAGATGTATATGAACATCTCTTTGAATGATCTTTGTGGCTCAGTTTTTCATATTAGGATCCTTATTTTAGTGTCGTTTTAAAATATGGAACCTGTTACTTATTAATCTGCCTTAGTACGTTAAAAATATACAATTATAAAAATGAAGAGTGATTCATGAATATGAAATAATAAAAACTACTATGCTCAATGCCAAAACAAAAGTTTGTCTGATTTGATTATGTTAAAAAGAGAAAATGTACCATGGATAGTGGTAGGTTAATGCAATGGGTAAAGCAAAGTATTCAGAGTAGAGGAGTTTCTTGAAAAGATGTATTTAAATTGTGTAAATTGGTTATTGAACTCGATTTTATTTAAAGACTGGTCTTTATATTGAAATAAGAAAATCGGAATTAGAAATATGGGATGAATTGCGTAACTAGTATAGTAGAGTAATTATGGACTGTGAACAGCAAAACTGAAGAACGGAGAGAAACGGGATGATTAAAGAAGCGTTAATGCTGGAGGGAACATTGCTTAAGTGCTTTAAGGTGTTTTTGCCTTTTAGATGAAATGGAAGAGGGTAACATTGTGATTGTAATTCTGAAGCTCTGGGGGAGATGAAAAGAAGGAAGTCTAGTCATTGTAAGGATGATGGATGGCAGTATTCAGAAAAAAAGAGCTACAATATCCAGTACGGAGGAGACTGCAGGTATAATAAAGGTTTTGTAGCGCCCTTTATAAAAAGACTGCCATCTGTTAACGTGTGTGATGAAGATAATGCAGCTATCGATTTTTAAATTTTAGATTTCTCCGTAGTTAATCACTTTGACTATACATGTAACTTTGGTTATACTTTGTTTTATATATTAGCTTATTCAATATTATCCATAGACTTTTACTATGCGTAAATTCTGTCTAATAATGAGGTTTACTGGAAATAAATTTAGTTTAGAATTGTACCCAACCAGATCGGCACATATACTGTGTAGGAGTGAAAATGCTGTACTAGCTTAAGCATGTTGCACAACATTACAATCGGGACTTGGTGTCTTGCTGAACCCTGCTTTAAGTCACCGTAAATTTTGGTGTTGTAAATAAATATATATATATATATATATATATATATATATATATATATATATATATATATATATAATGTGTGTGTATGTAAATCTTCGTGTATCTTTGTAATTTATAAATTTATATAGTATATATTTAGATACATATGAATATATATCACTAACACTCGTGATTTTAATCAATGTAAATATCAACCACAATGGCATTTAATACCGAATTCTACCTTTGGAGTATATATCCACTAGGATTCATTTATGGTAATAGCTTCTGGCTGGGCAGAGATTCGAACTCGTGCCACTCAGCAGAAACCATGCTTGCGAGAACAACCAACTGAGCTCCTATCAAGAGAGATATAAATTTCTTACAAGTCACCGTACATATTCCTGTCGAATTCAGGAATCTGTTCTTAGACTTGCAATAAACCCATCTCCACCATGATAGCTGAATTGTGAGTTTGCATCACGTGGTTTTTTAAGATGAATGAATATCACTAACACTAACACATTGATTAAAATCACGAGTGTTAATGATATATATTCATCTAAAATAACCACGTGTTGCAAATTCACAATTCAGCTATCATGGTGGAGATGGGTTTATTGCAAGTCTAAGAACAGAATCCTGAATTCGACAGGAATATGTATGGTGACTTTCAGTAAATTTATATCTTTGTTGATAGCTCAATTGGTAGAGTCCTTGCAGGCATGGTTTCGGCTGAGTGGCACGAGTTCGAATCCCAGCCCAGCCAGAAGCAATAACCATAAATGACTGCCACTGGATATATATTCTCAAGGTAGAATTTGGTATAAAATGCCACTGTGGTTGATATTTACATTTAGATACATACAGTATATATCGGTAATTCTTTGGTGAACCACCACTAGTTTTCCACTTATACTTTTGAAACACACACACACATATATATATTATATATATTATATATATATATATATATATATATATATATATATATATATATATATATATATATATATATATATATATATAGACAACATCTTGGTGGCGTTCCAAAATCGAAGATAATTTCTCTCCGGACAAACTATCCTCCAGATAGTTTCCGGAATTACAGGAAAATGCATTTAAGTTAATCCATTTATTATTTGGTGTCATCACGTGTTTCGAATCACTTCACACACACACACACACACACACACACATATATATATATATATATATATATATATATATATATATATATATATATATATATATTGTGTGTACGCGCGCGGGAGCACCTGCTCTTACCTCTCTTTTGTAAGAAGGAAAACAACATCAACAAAACTGCACATGATTGCATATGATGTCGTACGGCTTCGTCATAGTATCTGGAAGTGGCCGTCACTTTCTATGAAAAATTGAAATGAGCGGCCGAGTGTAGGTTGACGCATGCGCCCCTCGACCTTCTGCCGCTGGCGGCCTTCCCACTTTCCCCCTTCCTTTTGTCTCTGCTGTTGTGAAGGCCATTGAACGTCAGGGAAGTCTTTCTTGTGGCTGTTGACTTTGCTTGAAGTGTGTAATGATGGGTGAGAGCTGGGTGAATGGACGTTGCAAAGCGCTGGTTAGTTGAGTTTGGGCTCAAGACCTTTGGCAGTGTGCGTCTCTCTCTCTCTCTCTCTCTCTCTCTCTCTCTCTCTCTCTGGCTCAATACTATGAACTGTACCCCACCGGCTGTTGGATTTTGTGCCGGCCACATGGTTCTATCTATTTAAGGGATTTCTCTCTCTCTCTCTCTCTCTCTCTCTCTCTCTCTCTCTCTCTCTCTCTCTCTCTCTCATGGATGTATTAAATTCTGATTCGAGGACATTGAATGTAATTGATAGCTGTTCTTTCAGATCTAAACGTTCACTCCCCTTTTATTTGATATATGCTTTTATAATTTTTTTGTAAATAATTTAAATAAAGGATTCTCTAGGGAAGTTTTGGTTAAGGTGAATTATCCGTTTGCAACAACACAGAAATCGAATTTGACGTCATCACTTTCTTCTTAATTTGGAAGAAGTATTTCAGTCGAAATTGGAAAATTGATAAAGTACATGATTCGTAATGGAAAATAACGTTGACAGATGAGTAAATTCCTAAACAGTTGTTTTGAGCACCAATTTCCTTTTTCCATTTCCATGTGACCATATGACCCGTCGCGTGGGTGGAGACGGCCATTCAGCTCTTCGGTACAAACGGGGCGAAAACCGCACAATGCAGTCAGTTAAGAAATTGGATAGCAAGGTGGAAGTTAGGAAGTGGGGACGCAAGCAAAGTAGACGGTTAAAAGGTTTGGGCAACCAAAGGGAGCGAAGGGATTTTGTAGTAATGCAAGCAGTGCAACTGCACCACCAACCATTCGGAAAGCGCTTGTCAAGCAAATGCCAATTTTTGGCTAGTACTGTACCAAAGCAATGTGTGCTCTTTGCGAATAATGAAGATAGTGGTAATAGACAAAGAATTGAATTAACAGCATTTAGAAAGTAAAGGATATTTTAGTGTGGGATGTCTTGTATAGGATATCAAAAGCAATGGAATAACAAGGCTGTTTAACGAGTTGTTGCGTTCTCCCATATACATTGTTTCAGACATATGTTTTCACCTTGCTTGAGAAATTGTTCCGGGTTTGTATCAAGCAAAAGCCTTGCGCACGCTAACAAATGAAGTCAAATTCTCGGGAGAAATTTATATTTCATTTTTATCTCGGATAGACTCGACCACGTGTATAGCGTATGAATTCCGTCAAGATACCACTTCTTGCTAGATGTTCACCCAAAGTAATTTGCGATCAGTATTCTTACATCTTTTTTTGCTTGGTTCTTGTAATATTTCATCATTTTGGATTCAAGGCCAAGCATTCATCTTCGGTAAAATGTGTGGCGTAGATGTTTTTTCTTTCAAGGACTATAGTAATTAATGTACACAAATGCACGCACGCACACACAAACGCACACACACACACACACACACACATATATATATATATATATATATATATATATATATATATATATTACTATTATTATTATTATTATTATTATTGTTGTTAATTGATAAGCTACAACCCTAGATGGAAAAGCAGAATGCTATAAGCAGGGGCTCCAACAGGGAAAATAGCCCAGTTAGGAAAGGAAACAAGGAAAAATAAAATATTTTAAGAACAGTAACATTAAAATAAATAACTCGTTTATAAACTGTGAAAATATTAACAAAACAAGAGGAAGAGAAATAAGATAGAAGTGTGCCCGAGTGTACTCTCAAGCAAGGGAACTCTAACCCAAGATAGTGGAAGACCACGGTACAGAGGCTATGGCACTACCCAAGACTAAAATGGTTTGATTTTGGAGTGTCCTTCTCCTAGAAGAGCTTCTTACCATAAGGGTAAAGAGTCCCTTCTACCCTTACCAAGAGGAAGGTGGCCATTGAACAGTAGTTAACCCCTTGGGTGAAGAAGAATTATTTAGTAATCTCAGTGTTGTCAGGTGTACAAAGACAGAGGAGAATATGTAAAGAATAGGCCAGACTATGTGTGTGTAGGCAAAGAGAAAATGAACCGTAACCAGAGAGAAGCATCCACTGTAGTACTGTCTGGTCATTCAAAGGACCCCAAAACTCTAGCGGTAGTACCTCAACGGGTACTATATATATATATATATATATATATATATATATATATATATATATATATATATATTGAAGGCGATTATCATAGTGTCGTCAACGTGTTTCCTACAGGAATGTTCGTATTTTCTCAGATTTAAGTTTCCTGTAAGAAACACATTGACGCATCCAAGGCAATCGCCTTTAATGAAAAGTGCATTAGAAAGAATCTCTGTCCCAAAAGCATATATATATATATATATATATATATATATATATATATGTATATGTGTGTGTGTATATATATATATATATATGTATATATATATGTGTGTGTGTATATATATATATATATATATATATATATATATATATATATATATATAGTATATGACATGATTGGAAACATGTTCATGACTATCCAGTATGAATCAGGGTGTTTTAGGGGATTTTGCTTTCCAGGTGTTCTTTCCAGGTTTCCAGTGATGGGTGTGTCATGGAAGTCCTGGTGACTCAGAAGCACGGGGAGAGCAAATGAGGAAAAAAAATGACTACGCTGTTTCTGTTCTCCAATAAGGTTGAGGAAATGATGGAAACATAATTCTGAACGTGTCTGTATGGAACTAAGCTTTTAAATGAGTTTATTCTGGAGAGAGAGAAAGAATGAAAGTTTTATTGTAATTTAAAGTTTCCTTTGACATCAAGCATGTTTTAACTAAAAATCAATCATTGTGTGGAACTATCTCATTATTACTGTCACTAGCTTTGCTACAACACTAGTTGGAAAACCAGTATGCTATAATCCCAAGGGTTCCAATGTATGGAAAGCACGGAAAAACGATGAACTTCAATCATGAGAGAGAGAGAGAGAGAGAGAGAGAGAGAGAGAGAGAGAGAGAGAGAGAGAGAGAGAGAGAGAGAGAGCCTTATTGATTTCAGTTTCTCCTTTACATTCGCAATCAATATTTCATGGACAACTGGTGTTTCCCCTTTACCCTATTGTCGAGTCTCCATGAATGCTCTCTCTCTCTCTCTCTCTCTCTCTCTCTCTCTCTCTCTCTCTCTCTCTCTCTCTCTCTCTCTCTCATCAATAAACTATCATGTGGTCTAAAGCATACCTATGCCACAGCCCAATTCCTTATTGAATGGCTTGTGGAGATGAATCATTTAAGATATTCCTGCCATTCTTGTTTCTGTGTGAAGTTTTCGCCACTTATTATTTAATTTTATATTTCTACTCTCAAATTTACGCTTAGTTTTATTCATGATAGCTTCAGTGTTGGCATACTTCCTTTGTTTTAAAGTCATTTAGCATGAAGAAACTAAACCAATGCTCGTCACCACCATGGTTGCAACCAGATACACTATTCACGTCTTTGATCAACAGTGAGAGCTTGAATTTTGAAAGATGGGCGCCAAGTTCGGCATATTTTAGTAATGAATTGAGCTCGACTCTTCTGATTTGTGATGCAAGCGCTCTAACCCCTTGTTTTCAGTTAGTCTTTGTAATCGTTGTTCTTGATGATAGCTATTATTTAGTTTTTACTTTTTCTTCGAATGTCATATTTTACTCGAATCACTGATTCAGAATAGATTGTATGATAGAAAATGGAGTAGAACTCATATATTGAATGGAATGTCTAAATTCCTGTTAAAATGGAATATTTAAATTCCTTAGTTTTTGGTATCTTTACATATCGGTAATACTTTTCTTATTAATTAGTCCATAATCATGATCTATATCCGGATCAAGGTTGGTTATAGGTTCTTGTGTGTTCGAGCTTGTTGTGCAAACTTAAGGTTTCAGAACATGGATACTTATTATTAGCACTCATTGGGGATGGCTCGTTCAAATAGTATAGAATGCAGAAATTTGAGGGGGGGATGTTTAGTGTTACATTATGTAACATGAGGAAGCAGGTACTTTGTACATGGTCACAATTACAACAATCTAGAATAGTGAGAAGAATTATGTTTGGTATATATTTATCATATGAAAACAACCAAATATTTTTAATACAAGAATGTTTACAGGTATAGAACCCATGGACTGAAAATTCAGTAAAAAAGTTAAATTAACAATATATTCAAAATGTGCTCATAACGAAAAGTCTCTCTCTCTCTCTCTCTCTCTCTCTCTCTCTCTCTCTCTCTCTCTCTCTCTCTCTCTCTCTCTCTCTGTATAGATTTATACTTTTAGTATTAATCTAGTTGAGGAATGTAATATTTTCTCATGAAATTTCAGACTTCGAGTCGCTTTTCATATACCAAGACAGAAAAATATAGTAATTGACAAACAATATTTGAGGTTGACACCATTTTTTCTGTACTTATTTTGCGTTTGATTGCGTCAATTTGTTATAGTGTTTGCCTTCTTGCAAGTGACATGATAGCCAAGCCATTCCCCAAAGCATTTTCACACGGCAGCTGAAAATAATTGGTGCGTACGTTTTCCTCATCCTGCTACTCATATTCCTCTTCATTTCATACAAAATTTCCTTACTTTCTTGGCAGCTAATCCTTAAGGGCAGGGTCGGATAATGGCGCAGCATTTACAGAATAGTGTAATGCATTATCTTCTGCAGGGGCTTGCTTTCAGTTAACGTTAGGCTTTAGTGATGCAAAGTACATTGCCAAGCTCCACATAAATATACTTTAATAGCGTATTGTTCGATCTGGGATAACGGGAACGTTTTGAGAAATTTTGAGGAGACTGTACTCTGTACTGACAGGCAGGCTGATAACGAGAGGTTTTTTATATTTGTATTACCAAGTGAGCTACTGTACATAAACCACCTTCAAAAGTAAAGTACAAGACTGCCAAAATTGAATGTACCCGATTCGAATAGAAAAAAAAAAAACTTCCATAATGATACTTGCACAAGGAACTGGCTATCCTTTAACGAATTTAACCAATGAATCATCTATGGTTGAGGCCCTTTGCATCAATAGGCGTAGGAGGAGATGAAGAAGAAGATGAAGAATGATATTTGGCCATGTCACCTTCACCAAGGTCAGTACTCACAAGATTTTATCAACCTCCAACTGTGTTGATTGCCGTTGTCCCTTGTAAGTGTTTTGGTGTCGATAAATATGACTTGCGGAAAATATGCTTCTGTGCTTTTTCATCAGATACCCACTCGGTTAACAAACCCTAAGGATTGGACATAGCAATAAATTCACCCAAGGCACGAACTCTCCTCATGTCTCTAAGGTGAGATTTTGCGCAGTGCCAATTCGGGGTCAAGCATTTCGAACAGCTGTGTAGATTGGTGCAGAATATATCACCCGCATCTTCCCAATGCTGCTTGGTTTATTGAAATAGGAGCTTTTGCACATGGCAATAATCTGTGTTTTGGTGCAACAACAAGACCATGTTCACCGAGTTTGATTTTATATTCCAGAGGCACGAACATGTAAATTTGGGGTTGGGTGGGTGGGGTCCTAATTTTTAATGAGTGTTACACTGCTGTTATGGTTTTATGTATTTGGTGGTAATACATGTTACGTAATATTTGAACATAAAGGTGGCTCGCATTTCTATTTTATGTTGATGTTCCTGTTGTTTGGAACATACAAATCAATGCTTAAATGTATAAGATTATTATCTGCAAACCATACTGCTATTTTTAGGGACAGCAGTCAAGTAAGCATCTTTTTGTTTGCATAAAACATTAGGGTCCGTCCTTGGGACATTTTATTTTGATGAGAATTAGGACCGAATCTGCTTTTGTATGAGCGGGTATATTGCAGGATTGCTTTTGATAAAGTTTTATATTGTATATCAAACATTGTTATATTACAATAAGTGATTTTTATGTAATAATTAATTCCTTTACTCCCGGGAATTTAAAGTGTGTTTGCTTATTGTATATACCCTTCTACGTATATTTTTTTTTTTTGAGAGAGATTTAGCTTACATGCTAGTTGTTCTCTTTATCTAGTCACTAAAATTTCGAAACCAATTTGGAACATTGATTAATCTCTCACGAACAATCAGATCCCTTGCAGTTTGATGCAATATCGTCGTTCATGTTGTGCTAGATATCATTTCGACTAAGAAAAAATAACTAAACATTGAGTTAGGAAACTTAGAAAACTTAGTTCTACGTAGGGCTATCTTTACTACATAAATCAGTTGTTATATTCTAGTGTGGAATAGTAACGGCATGTATTGATTGTGTAGCCTATAATTGTATTTGCTTGCACCTTTAAAATGCAACCAATACGTATTTGGTTCAGATACATTTTGTATATAGGATATAATCCAGGTGTTTGTGTAAAATTAGATGCCATTCGTCGCATCAGATGCTTCAAGCCCTAGAGTGTAAAAATAATGGAATTTCGATGAACGTGAATGGTATCTGAAAGCAGCAAACTCAATTGTATCATAAAATATCCGAAAGTTATTAATACTTTGGCCTTTCCCAGCAGCTGTACATGGGGTCGCTCGTGCAGGTTTTAAAAGGCATCAAAGGATTTTCTAGGGGAAGGACAATCGGGGATTTTACAGGGATTTAAAAAAAAAAAAAAAAAAAAAAACCCTGAATGGAATAATTTAAAGAGGTTAATTCATATTTGGACATGTTCAGCCCTTGACCTGGTCATCACTGTTTGACCGATCCTCGGGGATTTACCTTTATAGTCTTATAAATAATTTAAATTCCTCTCCAAACGTTGTAATCCTGACTTGTATGTGTCCAGTAGAAACAGTTACGTTCTGTGTTCATCCCGTTATTAGATATGAGTTGAAAGTATAGTCAAGATATTTTTCTAAAATCTTGAGTATTTTGTGAAATAATGATTGGAATATATCTGCAAGTGTTTTGACATGTTCTTTCTTAAAGCATTTGATATCAGTACTTCATGTCGATTCGAAAAAAATACAGTAGTCATACTTCAGTGTATTGACGTAAATGTGAAATTGTCTTTGTAAATGTAATATTAAAGGCGGGAAGAGTGTGGTTTAATTTTTACGTACATGTTTACGTACACACATTTTTTTTTTTTGTAAGTGTTCAAACCTATGATGGGTTATTATCTGTATTTAATAATGTGACATTTGCTTCAAAGCTTGAAAATAGGTTATTTTTGGCAAACTGACGGTTATTCGAATTAGTATACTGAATCTTAAAAGGTTTCAATCATTGAGAATTACGGGTGACCTCTTAGGTTCAAAGTTCAAATAAAGCGTTTTCTACACTTCTGCTGCTTCATATTCTTAAATATATAGGACTTAGATAAAAGGTAAATGTGGATTAAAGAAGAGAATGACCTCGACCTTCTAACTAACATAAATCCAGATTGATTACACTAACTTGTGTTTACTTTATGTATATTTTCTGTTGATTTTCCAGTTAGTTCGCACTGTATATGTACAATAAAGTTTCAAAGAAGCATATTATTTCTTAAACCACGTCTCTTAATAGACAAAGTGGCGCAATATGTAGCGCTTGATCTCTTGGGATATCGGTGTGGGTGGAGGTTCTGGCACAGTGTCCAATTCCAGAGAACGTTAGCGCACTCAGTAATAAGACCAGGCGGGATATTTGCCAAGACTGAATTGTCCTCTTTACATTGTTGTGTGGCTTCTCATAACGGGGTTTAATGAAGGGGAGTACATGCTAATTATTCCACCTAAATCCTATTTGGATCTTATCGTATTAATTATTACTGTAATAAGAAGTCACCGTGGGACGTTTTGGCTCATTCATTCAAGTTGAAATGAGTCTATATTTTAGGCTCTCAACCGTCCCCGCTTTTATTTTGTGAATATATACTATTGCATGTTTTAGACAGCGAGATTGTATGCCACAAGCGTTAGAGCTTGGAACATTTTAGTATTACTGTTGATTGTCTAATTTCTTTTAGCTATGTGATTACTATATTCCTCTAAATATTTCACAGCTAAAGACTACTATCTCATTTGAAGGAATTTCAGGTAATGTTACTGATTTTATCACTTTTAGACATTGTACTAATTACAATGAGACTAAAACCTCATTTGTTAGCGTTTAAATATTCTTTATATATGTAGGTATTAGATTTTTTAAAGGTATTCAAGTTGCTTATAGAGTATGAAACTATAACAATGCTTCTACCTAAAATTTTTGGATTAATTCCACGTTAGGAGAAGGTTTTCTGAGTTTGAATGTATTAGTGAAGCTTATAATGAAACTCTATACCATTTCTTGCTTTATGATTATAGACTTTACTTATTTAGCATGGAGTTTAAGACTGAATTTCAGTGAACATTTTCAGTTTCTGACTTTTTATCCTTGAAGTTTGTTAAGCTTGAAACATAGGATGACCGAATTTTACACAATTGCATTTTATCCATTATACAGGTAGATGGGTTTAGTGTTCTACCCAATTATTATTATTATTATTTTTTCTTTCTTTTTACCTTTTACACCTGCAGTTTGTTGAGATAAATAATATCCTTTTTTAAGTGTAATGTTTCAGTCTGTAATTTTTTTTTAATTTTTTTTCCCTCAATATTTGTTACCTCGAAACATTTGTTTCCATCTTGAATTTTCCCCCAGCGTGTGCGGGAATTTCCCTTTTTGTTTATAGATTCTGTAAGATTAAGTGTCTTTTAGAATGAATTTCATTAAGTTTGGATGTGTAAAACATGATATCGCTTAGCTGGTATCATCCTTTATGCAGAAAATGTTTGCTAATGTTCTGTGCTTTTAACTGCAATGTAATTTAAGCTTTTCGAAACCTTATTATTGTATTGTGAAGACAGATTCTTTGCATTCAATTGTGTTCGTTATTTGCTTTAATGCATGATTCATAAGTTTTGAAGCGATTTAATTCCTAGTAAATTGTGAATGAATAAGCATTATATAGAGAAGTATTATTAACCATTTGGTGATCTTTTATTGCAAAATTAATCCAAAATATAATATTTATGTTAGATTTAACCACCTTTGTCTTTTCCCTCTATTGCATTAAAAGCTATTCTTGTCTGCACATCTGACCTTTCTCAGCGTGAAATTGATTCTGCAGAATTTTGCATTGTATTGCTACCCAACGAATATCGAGGTTGAAGTAAGCGCTAAATTCACCGACCAAGGGTTATACATGCCTTATTCAACCTTGTCAAAAGGTTCTTTCTTTTGACAGCAGAAATCAGATCTGCATCATTCTTAGATATAAAGTTGCTTTGAGTATTGCCACCCTGTCAATCTTACGTATCGGATAATTTTATGGTGTAAAACATTTCGGTATATTTCATATGTCCCGAACTTTATTGGATAATATTATGCTCTTTTGTAATTTTTTTTTCTAATTCAGGATTATAATGTTGATGAGTTGACTATATTAATTACATTATAAACTACCATAATCTGTGCTAGTGTTAGTATTGATAACTGCGATCATACTCATTTCATAATTTCATTTATGGTACATTTAGTAGCCTGAAACCCTCGTGAATGAGATGCATTTTGGCAACCACGACTCGCCGGCTTTCCAGACATGTGTACCAAAACATAATAATTTTTGTTGGGGATCAGCTCTACTTTTCCTCAAGTCTGACTTTGTCGGTTTGTATTGTTGTTAGGATATCGAGGATTTTTAATTTCGAATACGAGTGATGGATTTATTTCAAAATAGAATTAGCAACGATTTCTAGATAAACTAGTTGTAGAAAGGTTCACGTAAAAGGGTTTGTCGTTGGAGATGGTGTGGCAACATTGATCCATGCTCACAGGGGAAGGTGAGAGAGAGAAAGAGAGAGTCTGGGTGTAGGAGTGATGTTGGCACAGTGTGGGTCTGGCCGTTGGAGGGTGTGGTAACAAGCGGGGTTCCTTCCAAGAATTGTGAAAACGATGGCTCCGATAAGCGTTTCGAACTGGACAGGTCACAAGGCAGCCTGAAGGCATCTGTGTTTACGACGACATTGGAATCCTCTCGATGACAAATAGTAAACTAAATTAATTTCCTTTTTCTCACATCGTTTTGCAGCATGACAACGCCTTTTTTTCTTGTGATTTTAACCAAAGACAAAGTTGGTCCGAGAAGTAACTCCACCGATCGTTACTTTTGTATGGCTTTGGCTGCAAACTGCTTCAACTAAAATGTCTCTATGCACCTCGTATCCTCACTACGTTTTAACTTTTATGATAAACTACTAAAAAAATCTTTATCATTAGTTCGTCTGTATAAAGATTCGCTTCGTTCCAGAATTAACTTGAATGCACCAGGGAATAAAAAGTAATTGGGTAAGGCGTCCAATTATGAGCTTTATGGAAAGATAACCAATAGTGCTTCTAGAGAATTAAGCGTAGAAGCAATCACGATCAGCGGTTTGCTAACAGGTCGAGAAGGTGAAAATAAAAAAGGAAATAGTTGTCTTTGTTGAAATAATTCGTACTTACTCAAAGCAAAAATCATCGTGTTGTAAGAAAAAAAATGTCTTTTATGCTAATCACAAGGTGTTCATCGTCGTACCTCTTTAGGTCATCAGTTGTTAAAGCTAACGTCTGCAAACAGGTAATAACCGCTTGTTAAATAAGTTATTTTATATTTATTTTCACAATTATTTTTTATAGTTCGTTAAGTTAAACGAAAATACGTGCCATTTCATGATTTATACGTGTTGAACACGCCTATTATTGTATATAATTATGTATCCATTTATTTTTAGTTGAATTTTTCAATCTTGCTGATCTCTATTTGTTTTCACCAGTCACTGCAATCTTGGTTTATCACATCTGTCACCCAGTATATGGTACTTCTAATTGCATGTTGGTTGTATCGCTGTCATGAACTAATAACTTTTATCTACATACATTTTTTCCTCATGTCAGATCTCATGGACTTGGTTGGAGAAGCCAAATAATTCATCTTAAGATATTTTTGGTTCCCCGTCACTTTTTTATCTAAGAGATTAAAAGATAGTTCTGTCGTCTCTTGCCGAGAATTATTTTCCATGAAAACACACTATTACTATATCAGTTTTCACAAGGCATTAATATTCAAGTTCTCATTGAGCATTGGGTGTTAGTCGAAACAAACAATTAATGTCTCCACATCGAATACAGAAAATTCTAAGATTTCCTAACTGTTCATTTCAAAGTGATGAGTTTTCTTCAGTGACGAAATCGCCAATAACATAAATACCAATCCTCCCCGGCATAACAATTTCCCTGGCAGGACTTTTAGAAGTTCAATATCTAATAAATCGTGGCCCGGTGCTGTCTCTCGCCTCGGGGAATTATTCAGAAAAGAGATTAGTGACAGATGATGGATTGCATTGGAAACTAATTGAAGAAGGATTAGAAGGTTCTAGAGAAGAGAGATCCGCCCGTCTCCTCTCTCTGTCTTTCCTCGAATCCCTCTTCCTTCTCTCATTTACTTCTCTCCGGATATGCTGTTTCTGATTCAACCTGCCAAAATGAGGAGGAGGTTAGTGGGAAGAAAAAGAAAAATTTTGCTAGCGGACATTTTTTAGTAGAATTGGCTAAGAGATGTAGAGAACTTATTTTTTCGTAAAAGTTGGCATTCGACATGGCTAGTTTTTTTTTTCACCTTAGTGAAGTTCTTAATTCTAAATGATACATCAATAAAAGGGCTAGCGTTCAGCTGTGAAAAGAAATTATAGTAGAATGTAACTAAGAAAAAACGTAAGTGACTATAGTTTAGTTTTAAAGTATTCTTAGTAGTTTGTTTAGAAATACAAAAAAAAACATGAAAATTATGCTTTTAGCCATTATGAATCAAAGGGGTTTTATTAGCTTATAGTTAAGCATAGTCAGAAACGTTATGGTCATCGTATTATGGGATTGTAGAAGTTACTGTATTTGTTGAGTAGTATAGAAATGCCATCGTCAAGTATTCCAAATAGTTTGGAGATTGTAGAAAACTTAGAAGTAGTTGTCTAAAGAGTGAACAAGGCAGATTTGGAAAAAAAAAAGTGTATGTACTGTTCGCATATTAAAGTAACTAGTGAGCTTTGCTTCAAAGTAAATTGCCTGCAATTTGATTTTGCTTCTTCGTAAACGTGTTATTTAGAGCCTTTATTAGATATCTCCGTAATTCGGAATGCTATATCTGATATCTGCTGACATTTATTCATTATTTTGGAAAGCCTAATACACAAGTTAAGAAGTCCTATGTGTGGTAGCCTTGTTGTGGCCATGGTTTTTTCATACCACATATTATCAAATGTTTCTTGTAAATCGCTCATCAGAAATACCCCATTGAATCTATATTAGTGTCATTATCGATCATATTTTTTCTCGTAAAAAAAAAAATCGATACTTCCACCTTTTTCATTCAAGTATTGCCATTCGTAAATCATTATATAATGATACAAATAACTGTAGATTTGATACTTAATGTGTGATTTCATATGCGCACACACACTTGAATACATTTAATTCGTGTGTGTATATATATATATATATATATATATATATATATATATATATATATATATATATATATATATATATATATATATATATATATATATATATATATACATATATATATATGTGTGTGTGTTTGTGTGTGTGTGTGTGTGTTAATGTTGATCTTGGTCATTGTGTTCATGTGTATATCATTTGCTTATCGTATTGTTTTTTATTTCTCTATTATAGAGTGGAAAAAAGTATACTTGACTGCCATTGCATTTTCCTTTGGTTTTTTTTTTTTTTTTTTGTGTGTGTGTGAAATACCTAATTTCGTAGCTACGAATCTGTTTATTATTTATAGCAAGGTAACTAAAAGAATTTGGTTTTGCGCTTGAAGAATTGGTAATGTTATTATATCTGGTAATTGAGGATGTGATGACCGTATTCATTTTGATTACCAGCTATTTCAATAACTCATATCTAAACGTTACGAATGTTTGTGGGCAAAACTTTTGAATACTTATCTTAAAAGTAATCATCTATTCCAGCTTTTGCAATTTCGCTTTCTCAAGGCTGTGATTCTTATTTTAGAATTTCAAGTTTGTACATTAGTCCCAAGTTTTCTGTCATGAAGTTCGTATGATTGGTCTTAGCTCTAGTGTTGCATTTGTTTGTGTTGATCATGGAGCCCATGTTTTTTAACTTAAGCAGAAGGGAGTTGGTTGATGGTTTTTTAGTGTTATAGGTTTTTGAATCAGTAGCTGGTAAAGTATAGTTGTTTATGAGTACCCTTGTGACAACAGTAATTCAATATCACCATTTAATTTAAAAGTCATGAGTCTATGCACATTTCCATATTTTTTTCTAATCGTCGTATCATTCTCCGTATGTTGCAACCTGCAATACAAGGTCGGCTATATAAAGATTTTGCAGTGCATTTATTTTGGTATTTAATATGCTAAACTAGTAAAGATTAATTAAAATCAAGGAATATTTTTAACAAGGTTGAATGACTTTTGATGGTCAGGAACCATGGAAGTTGGTAAAATGAGAGAAAACAGTTTTGTTGAAGTTTGGTAATGAAAGAAAGTTATGGAGCTGAAAAAGGTTTCTAATGCGGCGAATGGAATCCTTGGCATATAATGGAAGGAGAATTATGAAAAGTGGTAAAAATCAGATAAAAGATCATGAATTGGGAAAGAGAGAAGTATATGTTGATATGTGGAAGCATAGGAGATGTCGGATGGAGAATTGACGTGGGGAGGGGAGTAAATGGTGAATGGAAATACATTTCAGCTGGCGAAGTGGAGTATAGCTACTGCAGCGATGGTAAGGGGCTAGAATAGCGGGAGGTCTGCCAGCCTTCTCTCAAGGTGAGCTGAGTTAGTGCAAGGGAGCCGGGAAGCCATGTCGGTGGAAAGAAAGGAAAGATTTCTGGAAAGTGCAGCACAACTTTGGCTCAGCGATTGACTGATCTGTTATGATGGGCTTCTGCCTTTCATGATTAATTGGTGCAAAATGTTTGGTTTTATGGAGGTTCCTTACCGAGAATGATGTTCTTGGTAACGATTTTGGTTTCATTGTTTGTAATAGATGAAGTCATGAGTATCAGTATTGATAAAAACTTTCCGTATAACATACTTTCTTCCATAATCTATCAAAATAATTACAATAATCGTACATATAGGAAGGTATAATCTTTTGTACCTAAATAGTTGTGTAAAAATTTGCAAAATATAGTCCACGAAAGTAAATTGAAATTAAGGTTACTTTTTTTTTAATGCGGACGGGGCACGGAGTTTATTGCAGATATTTGACCAAGGATAAGCTCGGTAATGAAAATGAGAAAAGAAAAAGTACATTACCGGGAGGAAGTAATTAACGTTTCTAAGTAAAATAAATGTATATGATTTGAAATTGTGGAAAGAATCCGAAATGTGTTGAATAAAAGCGTGGATGATTTTGAAATTGAGATTATTTCTTCGAAACGTTCTAGTTATAAATGTTTCATGTGGTGGCAGTTTGCATTAGGAGTTTAATTATAAAAGGGGAAAATTACGCATCATGCGATATGCGAAATAAAAACGAATGTCAAAGAGAAAATTTAATTTATAAAGGTATTGTAAAAGTATGCCCCCATTATTGGCATGTAGTGTGCGGATATGTCATGTTCACGTATTCATAGAATGATACCTGGTAAGTTCATTATCCTGACTATGTGTTTAGGTTATAAAGTGTTGAGATGGAGAGGAATTGTTGAATAGCGTAAACGTTCATAGGCAAAGGGATACTTACTTGTGTACATGAATGTGTTTTGGTCATGTAAGAAAAGTAGTGGAATTTTTTTTTTTTTTTTTTTTTTTTTTTTACAAACTTTTGTAAGAACAGTGCTGGGGCAGAAAGAGAATTTTAGATTGACTGGAATAATAAATAGTATATAAGAAATTATTTTTCCTTCATTATTGGTATGATTATAACCATTTCTGAAAAAATTTTAGAAGTGTTGGAGATAATTTCCCCTTCCCACTTAAATGTGAATATTTCTTGATTTGCAATTTAGAACGAATTTATAATACCTCTATGTTTTTTCTAAGATATTAGGATATATTTTATATGTTAAAGTTCATGTTTATTGTTGGTTTTTGCAAGACAAGGGTTGATTCCAGTATTAATCCAAGTAATCCTATATTTAGAGATAGAGAGGTATAGAATGCATTGGTTGTTTGATGTTTTGAGTGCTATGTTATAATATGTTTTAAGAACTAGACACTCTTTCCTGATGAATTTTCACACCTGTTAAGCTTCATTATATGCCAAGAATCATGAAGATTGTGGACTAAACACGTATGCAGTATTATTAACCTTTATTGATAAGATGGAAGAATATTTAATTCAAACTCTACGGAATTCCATATATATATTTCACTATAAAATCATTGCAATTGTATGAGACTTCGCTGAAATGCGAAATCTACTTATAAGATTCCCAGACCATAGATTTTTTGGCGCAATATTTTGTTTTGCACAGAATAAAAATGAAAATTTCGACTGTAGGCTATGTAATATAAATTTATTGTAGTCCTCCTTTACAATTTTATGCAAAATAATATCGAGCAAAAATTTTACATCTAAAAGTTTAACTGGCTAGGACCATCTTTCCAGTAACTTTCAGTTGCTGTCCTGGTATATATGGATCCTCAGTATAATTTTAACTATCATTTAGTAATACTTCCTAATTTGAATTTTAGAAAAACAGTGAGAAACGGCGATTTCTTGTAGATTTATATGCAATCTCTTGAATGAATTTTCCACGATTTCAATTTCACGAATATAAATATTACAGGAGGTATTTCCCACGAGTGTATTTTATATGCTATTCACAGCTCAAGACGGAAGAGATTATCACCCGTTCACCTTTATAGTTTTTATATCTATATTTTAATATATACCTGGGGGAGGCATTCATTTTATTGACCACAATTTTCTTAAGGTGGCTAATCGTTTATTCTGCGAAAGAAAATAATTGATAACGATTTTTTTTTTCATTTCTATAGAGGTTCCAAGTTTTCTTCATAGTGTCATTTTTTCCAAGTTATTATCCATGTTGCAACAAGATAACGAAACATTTACTGAACAGGAATATTGTCTAGATTAAGGAAGCAAATTCATGTTTAAGGTTATGCTCAAAGAAAAGAGTTCTATTTTTTGTATCGAAGATATTATGTTATTTTGGGTTTACATATCGTAATATTTCAGTAATGGGCAGCTGCAATCTTTTTCCCTTTGTAAATTTCTTCATATGATAAACGCTTCAGAAATGGTAAATATCATAAAGATCATGAATAATTCCAACACATTTTCGAAATAAAATATATCAGAGGATTTGGTACATTCACATAATCGTCCACGGTCCAACTGCTGATGAATCCTAGGAAATAAAAAGACCATTTTATGGAGACAAGTTCGAATCGCATCTCTTGGCTAATCGAGATTTGGGCTTCAGGATGTGGAGGATTGATTGGTACGGGCGATGTTAAAGGATATCATTTCCTTCCAAACTCGGGGATTTGTGTTCCCCTTTAGGATATTCTCTCTCTCTCTCTCTCTCTCTCTCTCTCTCTCTCTCTCTCTCTCTCTCTCTCTCTCTCTCTCTCTCTCTCATAGTTATAAATTCTTCTTTCGCCAACGCCCCCACATTTTCCTCGCTTTCCCTCCATCCTCCTCCTCTTCCTCCTCTTATTGGTGTTTTCAAGGTCACCATGAGACAGTGAGTCAGCTTACCAAGAGCGATATTGGAAAGGTAGACGTGGAGTGGGAGTGAGTGGATGCTGGTTGCAGTGAGAGAGTTTGGTGGGAGGGGCCAGAGGACTATAGGTTGCAGAATAGAGAGAGAGAGAGAGAGAGAGAGAGAGAGAGAGAGAGAGAGAGAGAGAGAGAGAGAGAGAGAGAGAGAGAGAGAGAGTTGAGTGTAGGTGGAGGCTGCTGTGGTTCCAAGCCTTAAGAAAGAGTGACTATAACGTACGTAATTCTGAAAGGTTGTTGGAAGCAGAACCAAGAAGAAAATAGCCCAATAATCGGAAGTAATAGTGATACTTTCTTGATGGGACAGGATGTGTAATATTTTTTTTTTCTTTTTTTTTAGTTTGACAAACTATAATAATTAGAGTTCATGTAAATGTAAGACATAAAAGCACAATGCGGTAGATATATGTGAAATTTGTAGGAGTTTTTGCTTCTTGTAATTCATAGAAATAATTAAATGAAGTAAGAAATGGTGTAATGGAACAATTAAAAATGAACTACTGCAAAATAAGGTACTAATTGTTGCCATGGCTTTTCATATGAAAGGTTACATTTTTTACAGTTAGGATCAAAGACAGGGAGTTATCTTACTGAATTGAAGGACACAACCTTAAGTTTTGTAAGAAAGACAAAGAGAATATGAGGTTTAGCAGTCGACAATCAGTGGAGCAGACCAACTTCGAGTTTCAATGCATTTTAAACCTGTTTTATTGGTGCTTACTGAATGTCAGTTTTTTGCTTTTATATTTAATATAGCTGGAATGTAAAGTGCATACAATTGCAATTTTATATATGAGATTTACATGTGCATAAATTACACGATTCGTCTAATGTTGTGTCAAAGTAGGTTTATATACCATTTAAGTATGATGAAGATCAACAGCCAAGTTTTTATCATTATCATTCTTAGATTGCATAGGTAGTAGGTTGGCCAGGGCACCAGCCACCCGTTGAGATACTAGCACTAGAGAGTTATGGCATCTTTTGACTGGCCAGACAGTACTACCTTAGATCCTTCTCTCGGGTTACGGTTCATTTTCCCTTTGCTTACACACACACCGAATAATCTGGCCTATTCTTTACATATTCTCCTCTGTCCTCATACACCTGACAACACTGAGATTACCAAAATATTCTTCTTCACCCAAGGGGTTACTGTACTGTAATTGTTCAGTGGCCACTTTCCTCTTGCTAAGGGTAGAAGAGACTCTTTAGCTATGTTAAGCAGCTCTTCTAGGAGGACACTCCAAAACCAAACCATTGTTCTCTAGTCTTGGGTAGTGCCATAGCCTCTGTACCATGGTCTTCCACTGTCTTGGGTTAGCGTTCTCTTGCTTAAGGGTACACTCGGGCATACTATTCTATCTAATTTCCCTTCCTCTTGTTTTGTTGGAGTTTATATTGTTTATATAGGAGATATTTATTTTAATGATGTTACTCTTCTTAAAATAATTT
>NC_090725.1:88426952-88439452 GCF_036898095.1 Palaemon carinicauda
TAGAAAATATTGTTCCTTTTTTTCTCTTTATAACTGGCCATTATTTCCCATTTTACCTCATTTCTTGTCTTTTGTTCCTATATATATATATATATATATATATATATATATATATATATATATATATATATATGTATATATATATATATATGTATATACATACATACATATATTTATGTATACACACTTTATATGTAGTTTTATATGTACACATATATATATATATATATATATATATATATATATATACATATATATATATATATATATATATATATGTATGTATATATATACATATATATATATATATATATATATATATATATATATATATATTATTGTATCTAAGTAGAATTTTATCAAAGTTTTAGACATATTGAACATGTTTTTAACGCACTGAATTAGATTATAGCGCTGAAGGTCATGTTATTTTTTATATTTTGCAATTTATTCATATTTGGATGTGGTTATTAAAGATAGCCGAAATAATTTTGAAAACCCTCTATTTTTTTCATATTTCCCATCGAGTTAACTATGATTTTGAGTGGCATTGTGAAAAGTCTGCAATGCGGTTACCTGTCACAGGTGATATAATGACTAAGAACTAGAAGATAGCCACGCCTGGATTAACTTCCGAATGTGTGTCGGTCACATAACGTTACCACTTCTCTCTCTCTCTCTCTCTCTCTCTCTCTCTCTCTCTCTCTCTCTCTCTATGTCTTTGTGTTGATGTAATATATGCTAAACAATCCGTTGACCCAAACAAGGTGTTTAGCCATACACTTTTTAATGTATTTGATAATAAAACTGAATTCAGAAAATGACAAATGGATAACAGTTTCCCTATATAAATTAAATTCTCTATATCAGATACTAGAGATCAAAGAAATTATTCAGATATCAAAATACTAAACATTTTATAGTCCCGACATCAAAATGTAAAATAAGAATGATAACTATAACATAGAAAATAATTTGATATTGGAATAAAATTAAGGATATGTGATAGTGAAATTTAGAAAGATTAAATTCTTGTTATCAAAAGAGGTAATTTTTAGTGATCTTATCTGAAAATGTACGTGTTCCTGATACTGAAAAAGATAAAACGCAGTCTTTTTTATGGATACATGTTGAAAGTTAGGATAACTTGAGTTAACCAGTTTGATCATCTAGGATACGAATATAGCCACCATGAATTATTTTATTACGTCTCAAGGTCGTCACAATGAAAAGAAGAAAAAATAGTCTTCGGCTGGCCCAGCACGGAATGCTCGTTTAAAGCTTGATGTGGCATTACTTGCAAAAGGTCAAAGATGTATTAACTATCATGGCTACACTTGGTGGCAGATACTGTACTAGTTAGAACTCGTATAAAGAGTTGAAGACGAGATAGGTAAAATCTGCTTTACATTTCATGATTGGCGGTTTTACAAAGTAATTTTGAACATAGAAAATCGGCCTGGGTACCAGACAATATTTGGAATGTTTTTCGTGAAATATTATGAATATATGAATTTATTCTAGGTGCTTTCAGATAATCTAGTTATTAAAAACTGTTTTTCAGCGACAGGATATGCGTTACCTGAACTAATGCAACTCGAATAGGACCAGGCAAATGTCCAGGCAAATGTTAGTGTATTTTATTATTTTGTCGACTTTTTTGTCGTTCGTTTACTTGAACTACCGTAATTTCCCATTTTTTTCTGCTGTAATTCTTTATCTTGTTTAATTCTTTTGAAATGAAAATTGAACTGTAAAAATATCTTTGTTCATTACTGCCTTATGAAGAAAAATCAAGAGCAATGCGTAAAGGATTTCAGCAATGGAAATATATATATTCTGAAGACTTTTTGTAAGGAAAAATTGTTGTTTAATGTTAATAATAATTCCAGTTGGTGAAAATCTATTCAATTAATTATAAACCAGGCTGGAGGATAAGAAAAAACTTTTCATAATATATTCCCCATCACTTGGTAATGGGAATAATATATTAAAACAATGTGATGTATACTGTAGAAAGTAATATGTGCCAAAAAAAAAAAAAAATACATTCTGCACTGCGGCAGAATGTTTTCTTATTGCGGTTCCTCCAACACCCATGTTGATTTGTTAAAGTTTTGTACTGTCGTATCCTACTACCAGAAAGTTGTACTTGAAGGTGAAAAAAACAAATATCCCACTTTATATTTGGTTTACAAGTGGGTATACGTAGTACACTGAAGGCGCAAGATATGTTAGTTCCATTGTGCGTTGATTATTAAACGTCTTGTTATTTCCATGTCAGTGCTAAGCTTTTGACACTAATGCTTTCTGTTAACAATTTTATGGGTTTGCCTTCTTGAAATTAGAACGGATAGGGATTCCATGACCTCTATTAAAAATTATTATTATTATTATTATTATTATTATTATTTTTTTTTTTTTTTTTTTTTTTTTTTGCTTACGTGTCTTGCTAAGGAAAAGGCCTGAACGCGATACTATTTGCATCCCTATTACCACATAGTGGATGCTATAGACTGGGAAGATCTGAAAGCAAAATCATAAAAATCATATAACGGGATGATTAAATTGAACGATGGTGACAGAGAATAACATCACGATAAGTGATTTGAAATTTATTTGACCTAGTTTATTTTTTCTACCATTCAGGAATAGTCTGTTGTTGTAAACCAGAATGGAGAACAAAAAGATTTCCAGGTCTCCAAAAATTCTTTAAAGATTTTCTCAGTATATCGACATTTTGTTCAATTGAAAAGGAGACAGGCCGGATAGTTTTATCCAAAGTGAATTTGCAGCAAAACTGGTAACATAAATCCCAGGAGTGGCTTGTAATTGAGGAAATATCATCAATGAGAAGATATGGGTGGGTTGAATCAACTATCGTAAACATATTGACTATCAATCTTTTAGTTGTACAGTTTCACTTCAATCATTTCCTCAATATGCACCATGCATTAAATGTACCTATATTCAGTAGCCCCAGATCTACATTGGAGATGGGATCGATACCAAGAGAGCAGTATCTTCTGCATAAGGAATAAGCTTGTTTTCAAGGCCAAATAACATGCTGTGCCTTTGTCTCATCATACTATATATCCAACATTTTTAATTGCTTCTTGTCCCTTCATGCCCATACAATCATTCACCATTTTTTCTCCATGACTGAACTACCTCCAAATACTCTGGTGTATCCTTTTGCCTGAGCTAACCTTTGTATCTTTTCTTTCTTCTACTTACCTCCCCATTTCTCATCTTATGAATTCTTACACTACGTATTCCACGTAAAAAGTTAAATCTATATTCTATCATTTGCATTCGTTTTACGTACTTCATTTCAATAAAGAAAAGTTGATTAAACATTTTGATAATTCAAACTCCATCCCACTTCTACACACATCTAGCCGTTTTATTGCGTCTGCTATTCTAATATTCGCATCTTCTGTAATCTTATTATCTGCTATATCTACTCCCCCGATACTTATGTGAACGAAACATATATATATATATATATATATATATATATATATATATATATATATATATATATACACATATATATATATGTATATATATATATATATATATATATATATATATATATATATATATACATATATATATGTGTGTGTGTGTGTGTGTGTGTAACTCTACCATGGTACTTCTCTCAATTTTGAAGGTACCTGACATCCAAAAAGACACAAAAGGTGATATTTTTCTTTGATCCTCCTTGCCTGATGAGCGACTCGGGCGGTATGGTTGGTACAGGTAGGGTGCCACAACACACCATCCCCTGTCTCCAGCCACTATGAAGCTTCATATGCGGACTCCCCTACTGCCGTTACCTCAGCGGTCACCCTGAGGTAGCAGCAGAGCCAATCAGAACTGTCTCACAATCGTTTGTCATTCAATTCTATTCCTAACATGCTCTTTTGCATATCACACTATCCTTCGGTCACCCAGTGCCTTCGTCACTCCACCCATCCACATTAACCTTGGCCTTTCTCTTGCACGTCTCCCATCAACTCATACAGTCATCACCTTCTCCAGCAGACGAACATTTTCCATCTTTCTACATGGCTAAATCACCTCAACATATTCATGTCCACTCCTGCTACTGATTTTATTCCTCACACCCGTTCTCACTCTTACTATTTCATTCCTAACCCTGTCCAGTTGAGATACATCAGCCATACTCCTCAGATACTTCACCTAGACGACATTCAATTTCAGTTTTTCCTTCACTTTCATTCCCCACAACTTCGAACCATACATCACAGTTGGTACAATCACTTTCTCATACAGAACTCTCTTTACATTCATCCCTAACCCTCTTTTCTTTACCAGTCTCTTCAATACCCCGATCACTTTACATACTTCTTTCACTCTCTATGTACAGCTGTTTCCACTCCACCATTGCAGCAACAACAGAACCCTAGTACTTAGACTGATCTATTTCTTCGAGTAACTCCATTTAACACGATGTTCAATTTAGCACCACACTCCCTTCATGTGCACCTTATAACCTTACTCTTCCCCTCATTAACTCAACTTCCTTCTTTCACACACCATTCCAAACATTGTCATTAATCAACACAACCTCTCCTCTGAGTCTGCAACCAATACATTATCATCAGCAAACAACATCTGATTTGCTTCCCACATATGATGAATCTTATCTCTGAGTTTCAACCCTCGACCAGGCCACTTGAGCATTCACCTCTCTTACAGCTCCATCAACAAACAAATTGAACAACCATGGTGACATCACACATCCTTGTCTCAGCCTCACTCTCACTAGAAACCACTCACTCACTTCATTCCCAATCCTAACACATGATTTACTGCCTATGTATAAACTCTTCACTGATTACAACCTTCCTTCCACCAGTTCCATCTACATACAGTACATATACATATATATACACACACAATATATATATATATATATATATATGTGTGTGTGTATATATATATATATATATATATGCATATATATACATATATATATATATATTTATTTATATATATGTGTGTGTGTATTTGTGGGTGGGTGTAAATTTGTATATTGGTTTGTATATGTGTATGCATGGATCTAATAGATAGTTTAAATAAAGTTAGTTATTAATAGAAATTTAAACGGTTATATGCATGATTTATTCGGAATTTTAATGGTATCCCTTTCGTCAGTCATGTATGAAACATTTGAAAACATCGAGATAAGTAAGTCCACTAAATGCTCTACAGCTATTTTTCCGTTTTCATTCATTATCAGTTTATCCTCCCAATTGTGTTGCATTGATGTTACTAGTTATGTAGAAAAATTAATTAAGATTACATTCATTGTTTCCCTGATTAGCAGGAACTACAAACAGTGTAGCTTATCTCTCTCTCTCTCTCTCTCTCTCTCTCTCTCTCTCTCTCTCTCTCTCTCTCTCTCTCTCTCTCTCTCTCTGTAAGGAATGTATTCAATTATTCGTTGACCGCTTTAATATTGATTCGTTAAATAAAACACCCATTGAGATTGAATTTTAACATTTATCATCGAAAAGGTTAGCCGTTGATGAAACCAAGGCCACATCTCTTGGCCTTGTATTAACTTTTAAATGAATAACCCTTTCGTAAGATTTTGTTCGCCTTACTGAGTTGTCCTATCTCCAGCCTTTAGCTGTGGGTGTATCTGTTGTGTCGCAAGATGATGATGCTCTCTTTCTGATGTATATATTTGCAGATATTTGTTTTTGTCAAAATAGCTTGGTTTCGGAGATTTATATATCCTTACTGAACATGTAATTTTGTATAGTACGTTGGTCGTCTGATCCTTTTTTCATGATTAAGGTATGTTATTGATCCCCGACTTTAATGACGTGAGTTTAGGGCAAATGAAGACTACGAGCAATGCTGATGGAATTCACATGTATAACATTGTGTGTGTGTTTTTTTTTTTAAGTATGCCTAAGATATTCTTATCTAGTTTGTGATTACTTCTCATCTGTCGTTGTTATAACAAAAAGTGTGAAATCTACGTTTTCCATTTCTCTTTATATGATCTCTCATCGTTGTCCCTCTATTATCTTTAGGGATTGAATTATATGAGGTTATAGTAATATAAAAAATTGTAGAAATATTTAGTTACAATGCTATGGTAGAATACTTTGTTAGTCAGATAAAGTTATAAGAAGCTGTGAAACTTGCAAACATTTGTAAAACAAGACAGTTGAAAATAAGTGTTACCAAGAATTTGGTAACGCGTATCAAATGAAGAGTTTTTTATAATTAATATCGTTATGAATGGTGGAATACTGGAATTGATTCATATACATATGTGAGATTAAATGACATGGATGAGATCGAGAATGAGAAAAGGTTATTCTCAGCATAGGGGAAAGGTTTAAAAGAGAAGCGATAGGAGTGTGGAACCAAATTTTTATGTGTTCCAAATAGACGAAGAAAAGTAAGTCTTTTGTGGGATTGGAAGATCGAGAGATTTTTTGCCTGATTTCTGTGAACACGGGAATTCATGACACCTAACTCAGGGGAAGTGCACCCTGGTGTGTCCCACTCTTACTGGGCGGCGAGTAATCAGACAGCTAGTGTAGAGAGATAGCGGAAGAGGTGGTGTCAAACTGTACGTACCCATGGAACTAGTTTCCATGTACAAGAAAGGGATATGCATGTTTGTTTGCTTAAGGCGTTCCTCCCATTAATGACGAGACCTCAGTAACGGTATATAAAAGGGACGATATAGAAGTGTTCTTTTCTGGCTTTTTATCCTCAATTGGGTATAACAGAGTAAAGAAGAAATTGACAGTAACTATCCTTTTTTCTTAACACTTTAACAACAAAACATTGCATACACTCTTTCATTTCGAAAAGGCTTTACCCTGAAACTAGCTAGCAATGGTTTTTAGTCAAAATAAAATTAATGGAAAATGAAATGGCATATTCATGGGATCATTAATATTAATTTGGTAGTATTAATTACTGACTAGATTACGTAAAAATCTTGTTTTATATATATATATACAGTATATATATATATATATATATATATATATATATATATATATATATATATATAATCGTGATTAAATATGAATATGTGGATGGATTTCTATATATCTGATTTGTATTTACCTTGAGCGTTTCTCTTTTACATTAGATTATATTCTTAACAATGAAAT
Organism: Palaemon carinicauda; assembly: GCF_036898095.1. NCBI lineage: Eukaryota > Metazoa > Arthropoda > Malacostraca > Decapoda > Palaemonidae > Palaemon > Palaemon carinicauda. Next base: position 88,434,134 of record NC_090725.1, read on the forward strand.
ATTTGCCGTGATGTGTTACAACATCTTGTTGAAAGTCTTTTTATGATGAATTACATGCCTATTCTTTCGTTATTTCCTGCTATTAGAGAGAGAGAGAGAGAGAGAGAGAGAGGAGAGAGAGAGAGAGAGAGAGAGAGAGAGAGGAGAGAGAGAGAGAGATGGAATGAAGGAAATTATTTGTGAGAAAATGAGTTTAACCAGGAAGCGAGATTGCTTGAGATTCCGTCCAGGACATCGAGAGCATTTACCTCCAAAAATGCTCAATGCTGCCACCACCAGCACCCCATCCTTCTCTCTCTCTCTCTCTCTCTCTCTCTCTCTCCTCTCTCTCTCTCTCTCTCTCTCTCTCTCTCTCATTTCCTATTCTTATGAGACATCTTCCACCCATTTTGCCAGATCTTTTACCACACCAGCACCATCTCATCTCCCCCCTCCCCCTACCCTTTCGCTTTCCTTGGGGGGCAGGGGGTGGGGGGGTGCTTCTGCTGAAACCTTGCAACTCCCGCACACGTACTCCACTGCGACAAATCGGCGACATTGCATCCAATGATCTTGATTGAAAGAGTCTTTCGTAGAGGAAGCTGGTTTTTATTTTGTTTCGTTGCTGAAGCTACTACATCTGATATGGAAATGATTAGCTTTTAAATCATATTTCATCTTTTTTGGACTAGGTCTCTCTCTCTCTCTCTCTCTCTCTCTCTCTCTCTCTCTCTCTCTCTCTCTCTCTCTCTCTCTCTCTCTCTCTCTCAGTCCAGGTCTTAGAAAGATAGAAAAAGTAATTAATTTTCTATCCTCTTGAACCTCACAAAAGAATTCTAGCATTTGTTTGTTACCATGGGATTTATGATCATACTTTTTTATTCTTTAACAATTATTTAATTCCATGATATTTTAGTGAGAAAATAATTTTAGTTATATGTATCTCTTCCATTGTATTAAGGAAAATTAGTTTATAAGACTTAAACTCCCTTTATACTTGAACGGTAAATTATTCTTGACAATTCCGAACATGAACGTTTGAAATATGAACGAGCATAGAATAATAATGAGGAACTAAAGTTTCAAAGTTCCATATGTCGTGCACACCTCCCCTTGCCGACCAGAAAGAAGAAGTTTCTCCTATTCATTAAAATCCAATTAATATCTCTTTCTGTTTCTTTTTTCCTATTCTTTAAGATGAGTTTTAGTGTGAAGAAAGTTAATGGAAATTCTGAATACTATTTACAAAACTATGATGGGAAAATGGGGGTGAGGAATCCCTTCTCTATTCCAGAAATAAATCACACGCACACATAACTCTTCCATATGCATACTGGAGTTCATCTCTAGTTTTCAGGTGGCAGAGATATCCATAGTTACAATACAGTAATTATTGATAACATTTCAATTGGTTATTGTAGCAATTCTGTCAAAAATTTAAGGAAGTGTTAGACTTTCTTTCCTTAGGGTTGTGGTGGGCTATTGGAAACGTCCCTGAGTGATGATCTGCCGGAATGGGGTTTGAGTCCCGCTCAAGGTCAGTAGTTTCTTTTAGTGTCTGCAACCTCACCATCCTTGTGGGGTAAGGATGGGTGATTTGGGGGAGCCTGTAGGTCTACCTGCTGAGTCATCAGCAGCCGTTGCCTGCCCCTCCCTGGTTTTATCCTGGGTGGAGATTGGCTTGGGCGCTGAAAATATGCATATATGGCCAGTCTCTAAGGCATTGTCTTGCTAGTTAGGGCATTGTCACTGTCCCTTGCCTCTGGCATTTATGAGAGGCCTTTAACCTTTTAGGCCTTGATAACAGTTACTATAATTATCTAATGTTTTTAGAAAATTCCTAAGTTGTAATTCTTTTATGTTAGTATACAAAATGTTCTCGTTAGACAAACAAAAGAGAATGTAAATTCAATTTCACCTACAATATTAAGTTCTTTTAAATTCTATTAAATTCTAATAATTACGTCTGATTAAAACGTTTTGTTCGTCGTGGTTACCTTGTCATTTAATTACCATCTATAATTACAGACCTTCAAGTGGAATATTTCCGGTTTATCTGTCGAGCAAAGAGTTATTTCAAGCAACCTACCCAGTGTTTAATAAAACTTTGCTGTGTTTAGTAATCACGCTGTTAAATGCAAGACTTATTTTTAGAGTCCCTTTTTGAGTGGGGTTACCTTAATGTGGTAAAATGGTTTGTGTATAGCCATAATAAGCAAAACTGCACGAGGTTGGTTTGGTGAGAGCGATCAGACGAAAATCTCTCACCATCACCAGTCTTGATTGGCCAGTGTGATGATGAAAACTGGCCAAACACCAGACATTAATTTGCATGTCTGAGGCCTTTGTTCTGCTGTGGACTAAAAACGGCTGTAGTTGTTGGTCTTGTGTTTTTATAAATAACATTTTAGTGTACATGCTGCAGTATATTTCATGTCAAATTGCCCTTTGGGAAATTGCATTTCGCGAGTGGGTTACGAATCTCTTATAGTACCCGGCCTTTAAAGAAAGGGCTAGCTCTTGTGAATTTTAAGAAAAAAGTTCACTTGATTTTGAGAATATTCTTCTTAGGTAAACTTTGCTCTGTTTTTTTTTTCTTTTTCTTTTGCTCTTTTAAAACAAAGTTAGAATTAACTTTAACGGAATACTTTTCCTTCACAGATGAATATACTACAAAATTATCTCGTCTATAAAGACCGATTTTATTTGAGCTCTTGCATTACTGATTTCAAAATGTTTATTTTTGTGTGCTTTGACGTACTGAATATCCATTCCTTCTTAATATGCTACTGTGTTTTCTAGGGAACTTTATAAAAATAAAACGGTTTTCCATAGTCGTAAAACTATGCCTAAGTATATTTAAAAAAGATTGTATATTTACAACTTACTACGTGAATAAAAGTGATGTCCAATTGGTGTATTATTGGAATATGGGTAGGTTTTTATCAGTTTGTAAGAGATATCAAATTCATTGGCATAGAGAAACCTTTCAAGATGAAATTCATATATGCATGAAAAAGCAGCCTCCATACTAACAGGGGGGTAGTCAGGAAATTCTTGCTTAAATTGTAGTATTCTTCGTTTTCCCCATTTTTTCGTGTGTGTTGAAAGTAAAAAGTATTCTGAGAGAGAGAGAGAGAGAGAGAGAGAGAGAGAGAGAGAGAGAGAGAGAGAGAGAGAGAGAGAGAGAGAACTACTTCCTTTATTTCCGTTTCTTCTTTTGTAGTGTTTGGAAATGAGTATACGAGTAGTGAACATTTCTTCCCACTTCTGACCCCATCGTAAGGCACCGCAAGATGGTCGACGAGGGAAAAGCCTTAACTGCCGGGTTGTACTATAAAAAGAAACATTATGAGGAATTTCACGTTTCAGAAGTTTCTTGCAATGGTCCTTCTTGGTCTCCATTATCATGTTCTCGCTTGGTGGCTGCATATCTTTCGTTAGGGTAACTGTGGTTCTATCCTTATCTGTCTTAGTTTATTATTGCTGTTTTAATCCTAATGTTGATCTTGAAGTATGTAATTTGATTATCGTAAAGTAAGAGATTAGAAGATAACTGTGGTTTATATTGTTATTGGTGTTCTTCCTGATGTAGTTGTTGAAAGAGACTGCAATAGATGTGGTATTTACTCCAGCATTAATTTCCACATTCCAAACAATTCTAATTTCTTCTTTTGGAAGTTTCTCATAAGATAACTTGAAAATGAAGGATTATGGGAGTGAATATCTTCGTTTACCATTGGTATCTCACACCAGGCACTATGAGTTCTGCGTGTCGTCCCTTGGTATGAACAAGACGAATTATTATAAGTAAAATGTCCAACAGTGATTAGCTGCTGGAGATTAAGCTGGTCTATTTCCAGCATGGACTTTTACTCCCATAAATATGCCTATGGTTTGATCACGCCAGACATTTATAGATAGAATATTTGTAGACTAATCCACCTCTTGACTTGAGTATTCCGTAACTGTCATATAATTTTGTAAACAATATGCCCCTTTTATTCTCTTTCAAAAATCATTCAAAAGGTTGATGTGATCATGGTATTCTCTTTTGGGATTTTTTTCCCATTTTTGTTTTTGGCTAAGTATTATAACCACCTGGAAAAAAAAGGAAACGATGTGTACACCAAGTATCTCTCTTTTTTTTCTTTTTTTTTCTTTTTACGTGATTTTGCATATGAACAAGAATCTCTGGAATACCTTTGCTTTAATGATGGCCCTTTTTACCTATTCCTCTCTTAATTTCATCGAGCAGCTATACAACCAAGGTGGATCCCTTTCCCTTGCGATAATCGTTTCCCCGAGGGCGTTGCAAGTTGTAAGACATCAGTATTCATGGAAGCTACAAACCTTGAGATGTTACTACCGCCTTTACCCAAGATAATAGTGACGGTCATCAAAAATGATCTTGAGAAGTGGTTCAAGGAGAAAACCGTGAAAATAACTAGAAATAGAGAATATTTGCTTAATTCACTAGAATTATAAGACTTCAAGTTACATATATAAACCTGTGGATATATCGACCAAAATTTACATAGCTGCGTTATTTAGAAAAAAAAAATAGATTAAAATCCTAGTTTTAAAAACCATCCTTGCCATAATTTGTACAAATTAAAACAAAAAAAAACTTAATGTTTAAATTGTATTATGATATAAGGCCTACGTCCCTCATCTTTGAAATGCCCTAGAGGTCTACCTTTTATTTCTAGCATAAACGTCTGTTCTTACAAGAAAATTAAAAATTTACCAATATCCAAATTGATATTGGCAGAGGATACAGAAGTATTGGGTAGTGTGATAATATTATAAAGTTAAGGTGTGAATGTAAATGAAATGTTCTTTCCAATTAATACGTATCCTAAACCCCAACCAAGGACAACTACCTTGCAACACAAGGAAAATGCCTGATAAATTCTCATATAGGCTTGTAACACATACATACATACACACACACACACTATATATATATATATATATATATATATTATATGTGTGTGTGTTTGTGTTTGTGTGTGTATGTGTATTTACATACGTATATATGTGCATATATATGTATGTATAAGAATATGGAAGAAAGAATGAACACGTAACTTTACGGAGTCTTGCTATGACGTATATACTGTGTATATATTTATATATATATATATATATATATATATATATATATATATATATATATATATATATATATATATATGTGTGTGTGTGTGTGTGTGTGTCTGTGTGTGTTCGCGTACAACAATAACTAATGCAGCCGTTTTTAGTCCACTGCAGGCCAAAGGCCTCAGACATGTCAATTGACGTCTGGGGCTTGGACAGTTTTCATGACCACGCTGG
>NC_090725.1:88454135-88478962 GCF_036898095.1 Palaemon carinicauda
GAACTCAGTCGAGTTCAGCTGTTACTGCTAGAGTGCCACATTCCACCCTACCCCCGTTATCCACCACAGATAAAGCTTCATAACTTCGAATCCCTTGCTGCTGCTACCTCCGCGGTCATCCATGGCACCGGAGGAAGCAGCAGGGCCTACCGGAACTGCGTCACAATCGCTCGCCATTCATTCCTATTTCTAGCACGCTCTCTTGCCAATCTCACATCTATCATCCTATCACCCAGAGCTTTCTTCACTTCATCCATCCACCCAAACCTTGGCCTTCCTCTTGGACTTCTCCCATCAACTCTTGCATTCATCACCTTCTTTAGCAGACAGCCATTTTCCATTCTCTCAACATGGCCAAACCACCTCAACACATTCAAATCAACTCCAGCTGCTAACTCATTTCTTACACCCGTTCTCACCCTCACTTCTTCGTTCCTAACCCTATATCTACTCGAGATACACCAGCCATACTCCTCAGAAACTTCCTCTCAAACACATTCAATTTATATATATACTGTGTATATATATATATATATATATATATATATATATATATATATATATATATATATATATATATATATATATATAATATATATATATATATATATATATTTATATATATATATAATATATATATATATATAGATATATATATATATATATATATATATATATATATATATATAATGCTCATCTTCCTATCAAAATTAACTTATATTATATTTTATTACTCTGTTATCGAGTAGACTTATATGTTTATATAACTACGTCCATTATCTGTAATCCTTTCTGTAGAATATTTTGATCACATTATGATAACTGAAATATCAGCTTGTAAGTAAGTAACCCTCTTTTTTATTAAAAAAATAGGCTATAGCATTCTTATCAATAAATCAAAGGATGAATGAAAAGAATCATTCTTTTGGCCTATTTACGGCCATCCAGTCAAAGTCTTGAAGAGAATATAAGCGAGGACGGTTCTTTTTCATTAATCAGTATCCATTTGCAAAGGACCTAACGTGTCGAAGTAGGTTGAAAGGCCCCTGGCGAAAGATGTTGCCATAGTAACCAACTTATAAATCTCCAGTTCGACTGCTCCAGTGGAGGAGCAACACCACACACACACACATACGCACACACCCACGTCCACACCCACAGAAAGTGCTTCCATTATTGTGGGATTTTTAAATGATATGAAGATACGATGTAGGTTATTGCCTTTATCTCTGTTGGTGTATTTATTATGTATATATTTATTCAGATGTTTATTTTGGTATCTAATATTTTCTTCGTTCAGTATTTAGTCTTCATTTTTGTTCACAGTTTACGCCATTTTTATTTTATCTGTTTGTTTTATTAGCAATGAAACAATTTAAATTTATATTATATATCTTGGCAAGTTCGATCAGAGGATGAAGATAAAATAATCCTTTTTTCACAATTTCACAGTATTCAGGAGAGGAGAGCTCTTTGGAATGATGATGATATGCTCTTAGCCCATTTTTTTTTTCATTGTAATTATTCTTATCGATATTGATTTCATCCTTTTATTTGATTGTGCATGTGTAATGAGTGTACATTCTTAGGGAGCCAGTCTGAGTTGCCAATGAGTTTCCGTCTATAACAATAAGGAACAGGAATGACTAAAGTTCATGCCATGTATTTCACGAGAGCTTAGTGAATTGATAATTCATTGATCTCAGTATATTCTTTTCCAGTTTATTTAATATAATAGCGCAAGGTTGTTTAATTCATAATGTATGTTAGTAAAGTTCACAATGATATTTTATTTCATTCTGGTCAATTGTATTAGCTTTTCTCCCATTCCATCTGAACTTGTGCCATGGCAATTTGCACATTTAAACGGATCTGGTGAGGTTATTGCATACAACTTTTATTACGTTTTCCTTTTGGTAACTGTTTTTATATTGTTTATGTACTAAAACCCATAAACATAGCTTGATATGAAATGATATAGGTAAAAAAAAAAACTTGGATATATCTATTTTAATAAATCAATATTGCTAAAGGTAAATCTACATTTGAGAACCACCTATCGCATACACATAACCATAATCTCATACTTACCTCCAGACATGCATCTGGCAAGTGAGGCTGACTTGTGAGTTTACTTAAGACATTTCCCGCCTTTTTTGGAACGGGAAATGTTTGTGGATATTGCGGAATTCTAAATCTCCACCTTCTTCTTTCCTATTGATTGTAGAATCTTGCCTGTATTTACGCCTTCAATTCTAAGGTGGATAGTGTTCTACTGTGTAATTTTTGTCATGGAGAGTATTATTGTATGCATTTTCATTTCACACACACACACTCACACACACATATATATATATATATATATATATATATATATATATATATATATATATATATATATATAGATAGATAGATAGATAAATAGACAGATATATGTATATACAGTATATATATATATATATATATATATATATATTGGGTTTTGTCTCATTGGGTTTTATCAAAACCGTCTATATCATTCTGTCCTTCCTAACCTAACCTGCCTAGGATACGAGTACAGGTTCCTTTGTCAGTAGGAACCAACATCTTAACGGCTATGAATCAAGGCGATGTTTTGACATCGAGAAATTTACAGTATATATATATATATATATATATATATATATATATATATATATATATACATATACATATATATATATACATATATATATATATGTATGTATATACTGTGTATATATATATATATATATATATATATATATATATACTGTATATATATATTGGGTTTTGTCTCATTGGGTTTTATCAAAACCGTCTATATTATTCTGTCCTTCCTAACCTAACCTGCCTAGGATACGAGTACAGTTTCCTTTGTTAGTAAGAACCAACATCCTAACGGCTATGAATCAAGGCGATGTTATGACATCGAGAAATTTACTATTCTGTTATCCCCAAATGATGAAAATTTTATTTTAGTTCTTCTGTTACATTTTCATCGATACGGGCAACAGAAGTATTATTTCTCATTGTAATCTACAAAAGGTAAAACTTCAATTCAGAATAGTTATGATAATTTTTTAATATAGTCATAATGATAAAACTAGAATTATTTGCTCTTACAATGAAAGATGTTGTCGTTACATTTTAAGTTAGTGTAGAATTAGTATTTTTATAATTATATATATATATATATATATATATATATATATATATATATATATATATATATATATATATATATTCGATATTTCATATTGGTGAAAATAAAAAGATTGTTTAAAAGAAACAAAGAGAACACGTACATATGCCTGGCCTAATCAAGAAGAAGAAATATGTTTTAATGCTTGAAAATCCGTACAGGGAAGTCAACTATTCGCAGAGATAGAATGTTTTTTCTTGGCACGCTGTATTATTTTCTGAGATATCAGTGTAATGTCATTAAACATATTTCAGATCATTATATATTTAAGAACAGTAGGTAAAAGTCAGCCTGATATGTATTTTTCACTATATAAATAGGTTTATTAAATTTAGTTTGTTATTATTGTTAAAAGTTATCATAAATATATAGGGTTATTCATTAATGGTTTTAGGGGAGAATGTATCTCAGCAAGATTTGAATTGTAAGAATTGTAACCCAACTCCCAATATCGTCACCCATCTGACGCTGGTACCCATTATACTGTAATACCTGGGTGAGGTTTCTCATTAACCCACGGACCCACCAAACGTTAGCCGCATGCTTTTTCTCCCAAGCAGAGAGTGAACCTATATGAAAAACAGCACTTTAATTACAGACAGATTCATGCGTGGTAAAGAATCTGAATACGAAAAGTTAAAGACTTTACTTCCTCAAAATTTCGGGTGTTATATGCATAATAATTACTGTTTTTTATGTTCCTAATCATATGTGTATATATCATTTTACGTTTGCTTATACATCCGTAAAATAAACAAGAGGAACGTGTCTTGGCACTACTCTCCTTTGCAAATACAATTACGAAGTGTCCTACGTGTGTTGATAAGAAAGAGAGAAAAACATGGAGTAATTTCCCCCTGTTTATCCTTTGGGTTAGCCCTATTTCTTATAATTGAATTTGTTCTTTAGAACTACAGCTCCATTGTTGGAAACTTTTACAATTCAGAGTTTGCTCGTGATGAAGGTTGTCGACTGTGAAAAGTAAATTCTTCTTAAAAGTTTGTTTAATTTCCTGGTAGATAGGTACATGGTTATGTCCTACCTTTAAGGAATGAGAGTATCATCTGTTTGATGGATTAAACAGGAATCCATGTTTATAAATCCATGTAATTTACATCACACATGTACTAAATAAATATATGTGTATATGTATATATATATATATATATATATATATATATATATATATTTATATATATATATATATATATATATATATATATACATATATATATACATATATATATACTGTATATGTATATATATAAATATATATATATATATATATATATATATATATATATATATATATATATATATATATATATATCGTAAATATCATTGTATGAGTCTATCTATATCTATCTATTTATCTATCTATCTATCTATCTATCTATCTATATATATTTATATGTTTATACACACATATGTATATATATATATATATATATATATATATATATATATATATATGTATATATATAGGTGTGTGTGTACGTGTCCTATATTTGTGCGAGTCTATGTAAGTATACATATATATGCTTACTGTACATATATTTATAGATAAATATATGTACATATATATATATATATATATATATATATATATATATATATTCTGTATATGTGTGTTGTGATAAAAGAAAAAGGGGAAAGACTTGATTGTAGTTAGCATTTCTGCCTTAATGCTGATATCATCTGACAAAGATTGTGACTCCAATAATGTCACCAACAAAACGAAAGTAATGGATATAATTAAGTCTTTTCCCTTTAATCTTTATGGCTATAATTAATATTTTATGTTCATCAACCGTTGATTGTCGTGAGTGTATGTGTATATTTTTTATGTATATCTGTAGGTGCGTGTATGTATGTATATACATTCACATACACACACATATATATATATATATATATATACATATATATATATTTATATATATACATACACAGACATATGTGTGTGTGCATATATATATATATATATATATATATATATATATATATATATATATATATATATATATATATATCACAGTAGTTCAAGGATTCGTAATTATCCGATCCAGAGATAATTGTCCAATTTTTAAAGCTATTTTACCATGAAATTTAGGGATGGTAATAAAAATAAACTTCTTAACTTTTATAAAGTAAATATTTCTCAGAGTAGACTATTTTTTATTATTTTCTCTCTCTCTCTCTCTCTCTCTCTCTCTCTCTCTCTCTCTCTCTCCTCTCTCTCTCTCTCTCTCTCTTGCGCGTAAATACGTAAATGAAAGATGTTTTGATGACAGTTTTTTTTCGCCATTTCTCCTTTGGGTCTTCACCCTGGAGGTTTCCATACTTCACTAATGGTCTCTCAGTGCTTCAAATTTTCACTTTTTTTTTATTTCTGAAATGGATGAAAACATTGGATAAGGGTGTTATTGAGATCTCACATTAGTTATTTCTGGCAATAGTGAAAGAGTTTTTCTAAGCAAATCAAAATATACTTGACATAGAGTTTCTTGATACCTTTAACTTTCATATAAAGTGAAAGTCGCAGAAGCCTAAAAATATTAATAGTTTTTTTCGTTATTTATAATCCGCATAGGAGAGAAGACTCGAATTTCTTTTCATAAAGAATACCCATAATTTTTGTTAAGAAATTTACCGGTAAAGGAATAGCATAACCTATGAAGATGAATATTAGATGGATAATGGAAATAATTATTGAAGATTCCTTCATTTTATAGCTCTGATAATTTGTTATAGAAGTCAATTACTGATGATATTATTGCGTGATAATTAGTGAATATGTGTTAGCGTGGTACTGTTATAAACACACATTAGGTTTCTAGTCAAATGTCTCTTCAATGTGGTGTAATGTTAGACTTGGTAGGTTACTTCTTCTTCTGAATAAGTCTAAGTAAGTTAACTTTAAAACAGTTTATTTCTTTAAAAACAGTTATTAACATCTCCATCACAGGAGTATAGATGGCTTGGTCGGATGACCGTTCCGTATGACATCTTGACCGGAAAATGACTAAAATATCCATATTGATGTTTAAGTCTAATTAGTTATCTCAGCACTTAATGATTTATTCCAAACACAACATTAATACCGGAAGGTACTTACATCCGTTTGCGAGACTACTCTTTCTCACGGCTTGGTTGTGTTTACTCTTCATGAAAAATGTTACATTGCAATTGAATAGCAGTGTCTTGAGTTTCGCATCCTGCTTATGACTGACTATAGCATTTCTCACACTCTCTCCTAACTTCCATATTGACCTCTTAGGTCATGGATTTAAATATGTAATTTTACATACATTACATATGTTAGGGAGAGATGATCGGAAAGAAGCATTATCTGTCAACTACTATAACAGAAATATCGAGTGAGAGAGAGAGAGAGAGAGAGAGAGAGAGAGAGAGAGAGAGAGAGAGAGAGAGAGAGAGAGAGAGAGAGCTTGTCCGTAGAACATCAGTATTTCAATTTTTGTAAGCAGTAAAATTGGAGTAGAAGAGAGAATGCTTAGAAGGAAAAAAGTTTTTTGCTGGGAGCAAGAGGTAAAGCATTTTATTACGTTGAAGCAAGGTTAAATAAAATTGGAATAAAACTAAATTAATAGTACTGAACTCCAGAAGGAAATAAAAAACACTTATTGATTAAAAGTAAATAGTTGTTGACACTTCCATAACGGAACATAGAGGAAAGTAAATAATCATTAGGCATCTTTAATCATTACAAAAATTATATTTTCACACTGTTTTAATGATTTATATTCTGAGAAGCACTCACACACGTATATATATATATATATATATATATATATATATATATATATATATATATGTATATATATATATATATATACACATACACATATACTGTATATATATTATAGATATAATTTATATATTTAATATATATATATATATATATATATATATATATATACATATATATACATATACACATATACATATAAATAATACATATACATACATACATGAGTACATAGTTATAAGCATTCTCATAGAAGATATATAACTAATAAGAACTATATTGGGATAGAAAACACTATTATAAAAGTAATTTATTGATGCTCGTGGAGCACATTACTCTTTGTCATAGCCAAGTGGTTATTATTAAACCTATCTTCCATGCTGGTCCAGTTTGGATGCTCGGCGAAGGCAAGTGATAAGTGTTTCCATCCCTACTATATCCTATTTGAATTTCAAGAGATTTTTACTTTTTAATATAGATATTAGTGAACAAAGAAACTGGAGTTTCACTTAAGATATTAAACTACCCAAAGAAATGTTTTTATGTTGAACTGGCTGACATAAGGCTTTCTTTATAGTTTATATATGAAGGATTTATTTTAATGCTGTTACTGTTTTCAAAGTATTCTATATTAATTGTTCATTACCTCTCATGTAATTTATTTATTTCTTTATTTTCTTTCCTTGGTGGACTATTTTTCCCTGTTGGAGCCTTGGGCTTATAGCATCCTGTTTTTCAATATAGGTTTGTAGCGTAGCTAGTAATGATAACAGTAATTTATATGTACAGTCAAAAGCAAATGTCCTGTCGTCTCCAGTCCCCCTCTGTCACCCCCAATATCTATAGAGTCCAGAATTTCAGGTGAAGAAGAGGTTGGTTGTTAGGGGGGAGGGCAACGGGCGGGGGAAACACGACGGTGGGCCGTGGAAGTACTTGTTAGAGCTGTAAGGGGTGTGATGGTAGGGGAACCACGAAAAATTATGGATGAACGGAAATTCAGTATAATTTCTACAGAACTTAATTCTATCATTATAATGATTCTAACTTATAATTATATGGTATATTTGTTGTGTTATTTGCTATGCCATTCTCACAAACAACATGTTGACAAAAAGGATCGATGTTTAGTTTGGAAATATAGTATGACCCGACTGAAAATTTTTTCGTAAACACAAGCTAGGAGTCCTCCCTCTCTCTCTCTCTCTCTCTCTCTCTCTCTCTCTCTCTCTCTCTCTCTCCCATATATAAATGTATATTATATATATATATATATGTATATATATATAAAATAAATATATATATATACATATTATATATAAATATATATATATATATATATATATATATATATGTATGTATTTTATATATATAAATGAATATATATATATATATATATATATATATATATGTATATATATATATATATATATATATATATATATATATATATAGAGTGTGATTCTAGATGCGGAAAGTGTAGGGTAGGCCGATTGGGTCTTTATAGTGGTTACGAGAAAGGAGTCATTTTGTTTGAAAGTAATTCAATACCGGTTCACCAGTATCATATTTTTTTTTTTTTTTAGTAATGATTCCAAATTATAATTACGTTCTATAGACCCATATGTTGTGTTATTCGATATAATACTCCAACAGGAATGTTATTCACTAAAATAATGAATTTTAGAATAATTTGTAAACTTTGGTCTGACTGAAAAACTTTACTCATACATAATTCACAAATCCAATAACAATTAATTTTCTCAAGATAGCATATCAATAATTGGTTTGAAATAATTCAGCATATTTGAGCAAAGTATTTCAGGGAAGACTTATGAATGTGTGGGAAGTCAATCATCTGAGACCAATAATATTACAAATCATCTTCATATTACTTTATATATTCTCCTAGATTACGATATGTAATGGTTAGTTAGATGTATTCATAGCTTTTTTGGTCTCGTTAAGTATTTTTTTTTTCTTTATAAAGATACGGTTCACATTAAGGTAAGAAAGCGTGTGCCACCACAAATGAATTCTACTGTAGTTTATAGATTCTATAGACAGGTCACTTAATGGTTGAAATATTGAATGGCAGAATCTTTAGGCATTATCTGTCTTAGTTACTGATTACATGTTAATGACACACACACACACACTCTCTCTCTCTCTCTCTCTCTCTCTCTCTCTCTCTCTCTCTCTCTCTCTCTCTCTCTCTCTCTCTCTCTCTCTCAAATGTTGAATTAGGTAATGCAATGATATTTTCTGTGAGGGTTCTTTAATTAAAAAGTGTTTTACTAAAATGATCACATTATATACGTGAATCAAGCACTCTGTGATTGGTTAACTCATAAAACCATAGTGGATGGCTAGTGTAGGGTTTGGGAGAGAGAACCAATGGACAGGAAGAAGTAATGCTGCATACCAATTGTTGCTATGCTATCTTAAGAAAATGAATTAGTATTGGACTTGTGAAATGTGCATGAGTGAGGTTTATTAGTCTGACCAAAATTTACAAATTATTCCAAAAGTCATTATTTTAGCGAAAAATACTTCTGGTAGAATGTTATATCGAATAACACAACAAATGGGTCTATACAACGTAGTTATAATTTCCAAATCATTGCCAAAAATATTATAATACTGATGAACGATATTGAATAGGGAGCCGAAGCCATGACGCCAGTTAATATGGCAACGGCCACCGTGGTTAAACACTATTCGGAAGTAGAGTTGATTTCCGACTACTCTGATGACAAAAATACATAAAGCGTGATAAAAACCACTACATTTCAGATAATTTACTGCCCTTATCCTATTCATATGGGATAATGACCGGAAAAGTCTAGTTAAAGTGTGGCTATGTTAGAACACTGGTAAAGTCCCAGGTCTGTCTGCGCATGAAGCAGTTGTAGGGAAACGGCACGTGGTAATTTGACATGAGACATCGGTTCTATATTACTTTTAAATAGAATGCTTCCTTCCCGGTAACAGAACGCTTCTTCTGCTCTACACAACCATTTACGCCTTTAGAATCACACTCTTTCTATATATACAGTATATATATACACACACACACATATATAAATATATATATATATATATATATATATATATATATATATATATATATATATATATATATATACTCTTATAGACTCAAAGAGCTTCGGTTTGATTTCGCCAGTCGTCTCTACCTTGAGCTTTTAAATCAATACGTCTCCGTTCATTATCTCCTACTTTACGTTTCATAGTCCTCATCCATGTAGGTCTGTGTCTTCCAACCCTCCTAATGCTTTTTGTAGCCCAGTTGAAAGTTTGGTGAACTAATCTCTCTTGGGGAGTGCAAAGAACATGCCCAGACCATCTCCATCTACCCCTTACCATGATCTCATCCACATTTTAAATCGGGTAATTTTTCTTATAATTTAATTCCTAATCCTGTCCTGCCATTTAACTGCCAATATTCTTTTGAAGGCTTTTCTCTCAAATCTACAATATCTGCTGGATAGTGTTTCATTGTAATTTCACGCAATTTCATTTCCAAATTTTACATAACCTACCCATTGTCGGATTTTTTTTCCCTTAATCTTTCATCCAACTCAAATTCTAAAGATCCTTTATTAGAGACCATAGTCCTAAATATTTATATGATTCCACCTCATTAATCCTCTCTCACTCCAATATTTCTTCTTCCAATGCATATTTCATTCTCCTCATCTCTGTCTTTCTTCTATTTATCTAGAACCCAACTTCATGTGATTTTCATGCATTTTGGTAAGCTAGTTATGCAAGTCCTGTGGTATACTGCTAATGATTACAACGTCATCAGCATACTCTAGGTTAGCTAATATCCTGTTACTTATTCAGTCCAATCCTTCTCAACCATCCCCAACTGTTCTATGCATCACAAAACCCACGGGGAGGATAAACAACATAGGTAACCACACATTCCCTTGCAGTATTACACTGTTCACTGGAAATTCATTTGATAAGACTCCAGTAACATTAACTTTGCACTTGCTATGCTCATGAATATACATAAATCAAATTTACATATTTAAGAGGAACTACAAAATAATGTAGGACTCTCCATAAAACTGGCCGCTGCACATTATCAAAGCCTTTCTGGTAGTCCACAAATGTCAACAAAAGTGGATTTCTATATTTTACACATTGATATACCACATTTCTTAAAATAAAAATTTGATCAGTACAACTTCTACCTTTTCGAAATCCTGATTGTTCATCTCAGCTTTTCATGTCTTTCGCTTTAGAATGAGCATGCTGTATATATTCATGAGTACTGACGTAAGTGTTATGCTGAAATTATTGCCATCAGTCAGATCACCTTTAATTCCCATTTTCACCAACACTCATAACTCCCATTCATCAGATTTTGGCTCTTCATGCCACATTATACAAAATAATCTTTTTAGTATTCTAGGAGTCATAATTTTCGGCCAATGCCAGTGTCATCTCAGTAGTTATTCCATCGTATCCTGGCACTTTCCATATCTTTAGTTTTTAAATGACAACTTCGACTTCAAACACACTGAATTCATTCATGGGCACATCAAGGTCTTCCTCAACTTTAGGTATGTCAATCAACTTGTTCGCTTCATATCCTCTATCCATGACCTCACTAAAGTGTTCCATTCAACGTTGCCTTTCTTCATCTTTTGTTGTTATAACAGATCCATCCCTCTATTGAAATGGTATATGCTTCTTTACCCCAGTAGATATTTTATTAATAATTCAATTAGCAATTCTTACACCAGAGCCTCTCATTGTATTCATAACTTCGTCAGCCTCATCTGCTTTCCTGTTTAGATACTTTCTCCAGTCATTCATGGCTTTTCTTTTTCACTATCAATACTGCAATCTTTAGCATGCTCCATCGTGTAATTGTCATTACTTTCTCAAAAACTCTCAACAATCAATTTCTTTCTTTATCTCCTTTTCATAGTATTCCAAGTAGCATTTGATATAGATATGTATATATATATATATATATATATATATATATATATATATATATATATGTATATATATGTATATATATATATATATATATATATATATATATATATATATATATATATATATATACATATATACATATATATGGAAGAGAGAGAGAGAGAGAGAGAGAGAGAGAGAGAGAGAGAGAGAGAGAGGAGAGAGAGAGAGAGAGAGAGAGAGAGAGAGAGAGAGAGAGAGGACTCCTAGCTTGTGTTTACGAAAGATTTTTCAGTCGGGTCATACTATATTTCCAAACTAAACATCGATCCTTTTTGTCAACATGTTTGTGAGAATGGCATAGCAAATAACACAACAAATATACTATATTTTATAAGTTAGAATAATTATAATGATAGAATTAAGATCTGTAGAAATTATACTGAATTTCCGTTCATCCATAATTTTTCGTGGTTCCCCTACCATCACACCCCTTACAGCTCTAACAAGTACTTCCACGGCCCACCGTCGTGTTTCCCCCGCCCGTTGCCCTCCCCCCTAACAACCAACCTCTTCTTCACCTGAAATTCTGGACTCTATAGATATTGGGGGTGACAGAGGGGGACTGGGGACGACAGGACATTTGCTTTTGACTGTACCTTGTTATTCGAGTTTCTCTCTCTCTCTCTCTCTCTCTCTCTCTCTCTCTCTCTCTCTCTCTCTCTCTTTCTTAGTTCTTTATCCTTCACCCACGAAGCTTTTTTCTCTGTCGTCTTTATATTTTAATTATTTAGTTGTAAAATTCTCTCTCTCTCTCTCTCTCTCTCTCTCTCTCTCTCTCTCTCTCTCTCTCTCTCTCTCTCTCTCTCTCTCTCTTTGAAATGATTACATATATTATATTTAATAACAGAAAACGGATTTTGAGCGAAGCGAAAAATCTATTTTTGGGTGAGATAGCCATGGCGTCCTGATGGAAGGTTCCTTTTTGGTAGCTTCCTTGGGTATAAGACTACTAAGATATTCCCAGAGAATTTAACCACAGGTTATCACAGAATTCTAACTTCTGGAGCGAGTATCTCAAAGGTTTCCCTTTAAGACATCGTAATTTCAACAGGGGACGCATGTCTAAACGCGCCACATAGCTATCTTCACCCCGAACAGAGTTAATGCTTCGGTGTGTAAGAGTAGAGAATAGCTGGGAGCCGTTCCACAGCTAATCTCACTCGTGGCTACTACTGATACTCGAGACGTAAACAAACGGACGCCATTGCTCTAATGACGTCACGCCCGTCTTCATCCTGAAGCCAGTTGCTGCCCATCACCATGATACAGTAGCACAGGGTGGGAACAAAACTGGACGAAGTAGTAGGGAGGGTCCATCAGGACGCCATGGCTATCTCACCCAAAAATAGATTTTTCGCTTCGCTCAAAATCCGTTTTTTGGGCTCAAGCCATGGCGTCCTGATGGAAGAGTACCAGAGAATCAATGTATCGTGGTAGATTTTCCCCCAGTATTAAGTGCCTAGGCATTGACAAAACAGCAAAGTAATCTTAGATAAAGAACCATAGGGACGAAGTATCCTGCCCCCCTTGGCAGTGAAGTTCCCATGGGCTATGCCGACGTCAAAGTGGTATTGAAGGGCTATTCATCCTGAGAGAAGAACTTAAAGAACTTAGAGATGAAGCGGAATGTTTGGTATTAGTATAGGAACATTCTGAAATTAGACCAGTGGTGGTTGGGCACTGTGTAGAGTTCATCTCTTGGTTATCAGAAGTAAGTATTCGTGTAGGAACCTTACTTAGTCAGGGTGAATGTAATTTAGGATTAAACATCTTAAATTCTTCATAACCATAAGAAAGGAGGAATAAATAAAACTATGACAGGTATGTATTTCATAGTAAGTAGGAGCTGATAGAGACGCACAAGTAATAAAATAGAAATTTTATTTCACAATGCAGAAATTAAATAATTTACAGCAAAAGTAAAGTTCATTTACAGTAATAATAATGTACATAGAAATAAAGGCTTGCAATTGAATCTGAAAAGGAATTTCAGGGTATTAGTAGGTACTCGTTCTCGAGGAACGCAAGTCTTTAAATAAAACACATCATGCTCAAGGCATGCGGCACTTGTGTGACACTATGACATTTCACCTGGGATAAGAACAGTTATAAAAGCACTAAGTGTTTTTCGACATCACTATGAATCGCTCGAGGGTCAACATAGGCACCCGAAGAGTTAGAGTCCCAAGTAACTCACTGTTCTACGCAGAGTTAGGTGCAGGTTTCATAACGCTACCTGCGGCTACCACAAAATGTTTGACTTCGTGCACTTGTTTCGCATAGTGTTTAAAGAAAACTCGCGAGGACTTCCAGCCCGTGAAGTTTTTAAGGCTTTCAAAGTCCATGCTCTGAAAGAAATTCAGAGAAGATGCCACTTTTCTAGGATCATGACCAGCGGGTGTACTGTTCGGATCCGCTCTGCGAATGAAGTAGGTGATTTTCGCTCTTAATTGTTTCAGTGACAGGTCGCTGCCCGATGTTTCTCCTTTGAAGAGTTGGCCTCCACCAAAGTTCGAAGTTCTGCGAAGATAGACCTTGAGGCTCTCTACTGGACATAGAGAGACATCCTCCTTCAGGGGGCATATTCTCCAAGGGCCCCATCTTTTGGTGGGTAATTCATTTTTAGCGAGAAACGTCGGATCAGGGGAGAGGGTCACTTCTCCTGAATCAGTAAACAGGATGTGTCCTTCTTCTCTTGATAATGCCACTATTTCGCTGACTCGAGCTCCCGAAGCGAGAGCAAATAAAAATATAACTTTCTGAGTCAGATCCTTGAGGGGGCATGAATCGTTGACCAAGTTGGAGGCGAAATGGAGTACCTTGTCTAGTGACCAGGAGATCGGTTTCGGAGGGGGTGCTGGACGTAGGCGAGCACATGCTTTTGGTAGTTTGTTGAAGATGTCGTTGGACAGATCAATTTGGAAAGCATATAGAATTGGTCTAGTCAAGGCCGATTTGCAGGTTGAAATCGTATTGGCTGCTAATCCTTGTCCATGAAGGTGAATAAAGAAGGACATACAGAAATCAATCGTGATTTCTTTAGGATTTTTTGTCTTGACAAAGGAGACCCATTTCCTCCAGGACGATTCATATTGCCGTCTCGTGGATTCGGTCTTGTATTCCTCTAGGAAGTCTAGACTTTTCTTCGAGATCCCAAACCTCTTCTTTGCGGCAAGGGAGAGAAAATCATGAGATGAAGGTCCTTGATTTTCGATGATGAAGCGAAGACAGTCGACTTCTGTACTTGTTGAGAGAGAACTGGGCCCGGGAGAGGGATCAGCTTGGGCTGCAGCTCCAGGACCAGGGGGTACCAGTTGCTCCGGGGCCACTTGGGAGCCACTAGGGCCGCTGTCCCTTTGAAGGTTCTCAGTTTGGAGAGGACTTTCAACAGAAGGTTGGTGGGAGGGAACAGATAGATCTTGGACCATCTGTTCCAGTCCAGTGACATGGCATCCACTGCTTCTGCTTTGGGGTCCTCGTACGGGGCTACGTACAGAGGAAGTTGATTGTTGTCGCTCGTTGCGAAGAGATCTATCTGAAGTTCTGGGACTTGGAGAGAGATGAAGGAGAACGATCTTGCGTCTAGAGACCATTCTGACTCTATCGGGTTTGTCCGAGATAGAGCATCCGCTGTCACGTTGCGGAATCCTTGTAGGTGAACTGCAGACAGGTGCCACTTCTTCTTCTCTGCCAGACGGAAGATTGGGAAAAGCACCTGATTTATCTGGGGCGATCTTGAGCCTTGGCGATTGAGACAACGAACTACCACCGAGTTGTCTAGGGTTAGACGGATGTGGATCGAGGGCGGCGGGGATAACTTCTTCAGTGTTAGAAGGACCGCCATGGCCTCCAAGATGTTTATGTGGAACGTCTTGAATAGTGGAGACCAGGTACCTTGAACCTGTTTTTGGTGGGAGTGACCTCCCCAACCTTCCAGTGAGGCATCCGTGTGGATGTTGAGTGATGGAGGAGGGTGTTGGAGAGGAATGGACCTTTTCAGGGCCTTTTCTTCCGACCACGGCTTTAGGAGGCGTCGCAGTCTGTTTGGAAGCCGTCTCTTGAGGTCTCTTCGAGCGATGGATGCCGAGCGTCTCCATACTCCCGCGGCATCCTTTAGCTGTGCACGAAGCACTGGGTTTGTCACTGAGGCGAATTGTAGAGAGCCTAGAACTCGTTCCTGCTGTCGTCTTGAAATGCGTTTGGATTTCAGTAGTCGCTTGACAGACCCTGCTATTTCCTTCCTTTTCTTCTGGGGGATGGAAAGGCGGTGTGACTGAAGATTCCAGTGGATTCCCAACCACTGAAACTTCTGAGCTGGAGAGAGGCGAGATTTTTTCTCGTTGATCTTGAATCCCAGGTGTTCTAGGTACTGGGTAACTTCGTTGCAAGACTTTGCACACTCTTCGGGCGATGGAGCCCAGACTAGCCAGTCGTCGAGGTAGGCCATCACCTGGACGTTTCTTAGGCGGAGCTGTTGTACTATGGCATCCGCCAGTTTTGTGAAGATCCGAGGGGCCACATTGAGGCCGAAGGGCATGGTCCGGAAGGCGTAGCTTTTCCTTTGGAGTCGAAATCCTAGGTAGGAGGAAGCGTGATGGTTCATTGGAATGTGCCAGTAGGCATCCGCCAGGTCTATAGAGACCGTGTAGGAACCTTGAGGCAGAAGGGTCCTTATTTGTTGAAGCGTCAGCATCTTGAATTTGTTGTTCTCTATGAACTTGTTGAGGGGGGATAAGTCCAGAATGACTCTGAGTTTGTCTGAGTCCTTCTTGGGAACACAAAACAGTCTCCCTTGGAACCTGGTGGACTTTACCTTCCTTATCACCTTCTTGTTCAAGAGGTCTAGAACATATTCTTCCAGAAGGGGGGTTGATTGCTGGAAGAATTGCTGGAAGATTGGGGGTGGTTGAGTCCAACTCCAGCCTAGACCCTTCTTGACGATGCTGTGTGCCCAGGGATCGAAGGTCCAACGATCCTGGAATTGGCGGAGTCTTCCTCCCACCGGAAGCACTTCATTGCTTCTGGTGTCCCGAGGACTTGTTGCCTCGGCCGCTAGCTCCCTTTCCTCCTCTACCTCTGGAGGGACGGCGAGATGCGTCTTTGCTTGCACCCCTGAATGAGCCTCTACCTTTGGCATGAAAGGTAGTTGATGGTTGCTCAAAGGCAGGGGTGAAGACCGGTGACTGTGACAACACCGGTTGGGGGACCAACTGAAAGGTCTGTTGTGGTTGGGCAATCACTTGGGAGGTAGCGGGTCCCGGAAACTGACGTCTTTGCTGACGTTGCTGGGGTTTTGACTTTTGGGGTTTCCTCTTAGGCTGAGGTCCGTCGTCCTGAGAGGGTTTCCTTTTCCTGGACATGCCCCACTTGTGGAGAAGGTTCCTATTCTCCGTGGCGGCTCTGTCAGTGATTTCCTTCACAAGGTCAGAAGGAAACAGGTGCTTTCCCCAGATGTTGGAGGAAATCAGCCTCCGGGGTTCGTGTTTCACGGTGGCACCGGCAAACACGAATTCACGACAGGCTCTTCGAGCCTTTATGAAGTGGTACAAGTCCTTCATTACCGTCAGTAAGTGGGATTTGGAGAGTACCATGTAGTGATCTGGTACTCTAGTGTCACAGGCCATAACTTCCAGTTGGACTTGATGAGAAAGAGATGCCGCAAGCCTCTCCTTCGTGTCTTGTTCCCGGCGAAGGAGGTGATCGTTGAGCTTTGGGAGGTCTTCATTAAACTGACGTCCGGCGACGTCAGGATCGAGCCTTCCCACGACGAAAGTATGTTGAACATCTTTCCAGTGTCGAGCGTCAGGGGGGGTCACGATGGAGAAGGGTCTGCACTCCTCCAGTGCAGGGCAGGGTTTCCCTTCTTCCGCCGCTTTAAGGCATGCAGCTAAGGCCTTTTCCAAGAATGGAAGAACCGCAGTATCAGGTGCAACGTAAGTAGGGTGCTTCTTGCTCAATGCCGGAAGCTTAGAGCAGGTAAAGCCTCTACTCTTGAATGCGGAGGCTAGCATAGCCTGGGCCTTTGCGAGATCGAACACTATCTCTTCCTTAGGTTCGGTCTCTTCCTTCGAGGCAGGTTCGGAACGAAGCCGGACGTAACAGTCCGGGTAGGCCTCAAGGCTTGGGAAGAACTCCACATCTTCCAAAGGGACCGTGCCGATCTTATCACTGACAAAGATCCTGCCGGTCGCAATAACCATATGCTCTGCATACCTCCACGGGTTGGCATGAGAGCAAGCGGGGAGATCCTTGACCGAAATCTTCTTCGGCTCTCTGGATCCTATCATCGACCTGATGGACTCCTGGTTCTCCTTCAGCCTGTCGTCCATGACGGCTCTAATCAGTCGGATCAATTCTTGAGTGGAAGAAGAAGGATCCGGAGTCGAGGAGGTAGACGGAATAGACATTTCCGTCGGTGTAGGAGTAGGAGGGGGGGATGGACGGGGGAGCGACCTCTTGCTCCGACTCGGTGTATTCCACCTTGTCTTCGTCATCTTCGGCTCCTTGAGCCATAAGCGTTTTCTCCGTGTCTTCCGAGACATCCGAAATCTGTTCGTCATCTTCGGAATCCAAACGACACTCGTGCATGGACTGAGCCATGACTACATCAGGTTCCACCGTAATTTGGAGAGTGGGGATCACGTCTTTGGGTACCACTGAGTCAGGGGAGGCCTTAGGGAACAATAGTGACCTCAGTTCTTCGGTGGCCAGGTACGGTCCGGTAGCATTTTTCTGGAAGCCACGCACCCCACTTGCGCAGCTTTTCACGAGAAATGTCTCTAATCTCCGCTGAGGGAGGATTATGGAAGGCCTCAACTAGGTGAGCCTGACAGACCGTACAATCCAGTGGATTCCAAAACTTCAAATCCCCTTTCTTGTCTGCACAAGGGGCGCGAGTCCTGCAAGCCGTATGCCCGTAAAACTGCGGGCGTTTCACAGCGCAGAAGGCGAAATCACACTTCATCTGCTCCTCCTGTAGAAGAAAGAGAAAATGAGTATGGGGGAGTCATAAGAATGGCTCTTAAACTAAGTTAATATTAATTATTAATTTTAACTTAATGAAGGTGTGATGCATAAGAATGAAAATAGTAAAGGAGAACATGCTCCATGCATCCCGCCCGGCTGGTTACCATAAGCTTGGTCCCTGGATAACCCGAGTGACCGAGGGCACTGGATATAATTCCCTAGAATTCCAAGTATTTTGGAATTCCATGGAAAAACCAAGGACAAGATTGGGACCGAATTCATTCGGTTCCCAGATAAGGGCCAGAAGGCCTCATTTAAAAGGTAACTGCTTCTGGCAACCAGCCGTGCTAAGATGCACATAGCATGCTGGAATTAGAAGAATGCAAAGAGACAGCATGATCACTAATAGAGCAGTACTAGGTACTGATCTTAATAGCAGAAGCAGCTTATCTGTTTGCGATATAGGGCTATCATAGTCTTATGATAGCTACAGGAAGGGGGTGCAAGTATTCTTGACGCCTCCGGGGCTTCCGGCAAGCCGCCGGCATGCCGGAGCTCGCTCCAGCATAGATTCTGGCATTAGGACAGACAATGTTCAAAGTCAGTCAAATACCAGGATGGCGGCCGTCGGCACAACGGCGGCACGCCGGCAGGGAGGGGCGGCTCCGGCAGTCGGAGGATGCCAGATTGGTGACTGGGATAAGGATGGTTAAGGCTGTACCGGTTGCCGGCAGTATATGCCGGCACTCCGGCGGCCGACCGGCAAGCGGACGACAAGCTAGGAGGAGGAGAGCCGCCGGTAGTAGCCGGCGGCAGCCGGCAGTCCCTCGGTACACGGGGGGCTGGCGGCAAGGTTAGGGAGAGTCACCAAGTAGGAGGCAGGTATTGCCGACAGTAGAGGCGGCAAGAGACCGGCACCCGGATAGGGAGAGAGACAGGGGGGAGGGGGGGAAGGGATGTAGGAAGTACCATCAGGAATCCAAACATCCCTCCCCCTCCCTGAGGGGGTGTACCCATGATAGAGGCAGGCTCTAACATCCATGAGCAGGGGTCACTAGGGACCGGGAGCAAGGTAGCCCAAGGGAGGGCTAGGGAACACCCAAGGGGGGGGGGGGGGAGACTCCCATATGCAGGACTACACTAGTAACTAACCTTATAGGACACTATGAAGGTATGTGTACCAGAGCGGACTGCACAAGGAAGCTCGGGTAGCCCTACTATTCCACCCTAAGGAGGAGTTGTAGGACAGGGGACAGATGGGTATAAACTAACCTAAGCATAGGCTAGGCTATACAAGAGATAGGTGGGGAGGGAGAAGAGAGAAGTCTTCCCAGGAAGGGTTTCTGTACCAGAGCGGCCACTAAGGAAAGGGAGGACACTCCCTAACCTAAGATCAGGCAGATCAGCTAAAACGGTGCAAGAGTACAGTTTCAGCATGGAACAGAGAAACCTTCCTAACCTAACCTAGAACAGGGCTAAGAGTCCTGAACTAGGAAAGGAAGAAGACATATCGCTATCGCAGGAAAGTCATAGACTATCCTGCCATAGAGGTAGGCTAGCCTAACCTCACTCTCGGACGCAACCCTAAAGGGGGTTCATTCCTTTAGGGAGGACAGAGAGGCGATATATACTCTATTAGACAATTAATCCCCTTACTCAGAAAAGGAATCAAGGCTAAATAGAGGGAATGCCAAGGCAGGGGATGAAGGAAGCATATAGGGGTCCTAACATTAGGTTAGGCTAGAAAGAGTCACTGACTAGCCTATCCCCTATATGGTCCCTGAAGGCGAAAAACATTTGCATCACTGTCAAAAGTATTTTAAAATAATGCCACTATCTTCATAACTTAGTCTAGGATCACTAATAAATCATGCATGAACACTTGTATGTAGGCTCCTGGCCTGGGGGCTATAGTAGCCGACTGGTATGAGGTCAATCGATGACCGATAAAAAGCGTCTAAACACGATATAAAAGTTCCTAGCTATGAAGACTAAATAAACTAATGTATTCGATTAGTATATAATGCCGGAAACGTTGTTGTGGCTAACTAAATAAGACATGCATAACAACAACGACGCCATAAAATGGCGGGTCCGGTAGAGGCACAGCTCTGCCACAAAACAGCAATTATCTCGAAAAGTAATATTTACTTTACGGCCAGAGCTTAATTAAACAATACTGGAACCTTGTACTCAACTTTCCAGAAGAAGGCGAGGCTGAAGGTATCTCTGACCCCGGCCCTTACTCGTTTCGGACCCCAAAAATAGGGTCCTTTTTCAATAAAAACTCATATATCTTCTATAATTTTAGCCGGAGAGCAAAAATATGCGATGACCACATTCATACCCATAAAACGACTCTATGCTGTAGTCTAACACAAAATCTGACACCGAAAAATTTCAAGCATTATCTCTGACCCCGGCCCTTACTCGTTTCGGACCCCAAAAATAGGGTCCTTTTTCAATAAAAACATATATCTTCTATAATTTTAGCCGGAGAGCAAAAATATGCGATGACCACATTTATACCCATAAAACGACTCTATGCTGTAGTCTAACACAAAATCTGACACCGAAAAATTTCAAGCATTATCTCTGACCCCGGCCCTTACTCGTTTCGGACCCCAAAAATAGGGTCCTTTTTCAATAAAAACTCATATATCTTCTATAATTTTAGCCGGAGAGCAAAAATATGCGATGACCACATTTATACCCATAAAACGACTCTATGCTGTAGTCTAACACAAAATCTGACACCGAAAAATTTCAAGCATTATCTCTGACCCCGGCCCTTACTCGTTTCGGACCCCAAAAATAGGGTCCTTTTTCAATAAAAACATATATCTTCTATAATTTTAGCCGGAGAGCAAAAATATGCGATGACCACATTTATACCCATAAAACGACTCTATGCTGTAGTCTAACACAAAATCTGACACCGAAAAATTTCAAGCATTATCTCTGACCCCGGCCCTTACTCGTTTCGGACCCCAAAAATAGGGTCCTTTTTCAATAAAAACTCATATATCTTCTATAATTTTAGCCGGAGAGCAAAAATATGCGATGACCACATTTATACCCATAAAACGACTCTATGCTGTAGTCTAACACAAAATCTGACACCGAAAAATTTCAAGCATTATCTCTGACCCCCGGCCCTTACTCGTTTCGGACCCCAAAAAATAGGGTCCTTTTTCAATAAAAACTCATATATCTTCTATAATTTTAGCCGGAGAACGAAAATATGCGATGACCACATTTATACCCATAAAACGACTCTATGCTGTAGTCTAACACAAAATCTGACACCGAAAAATTTCAAGCATTATCTCTGACCCCGGCCCTTACTCGTTTCGGACCCCAAAAATAGGGTCCTTTTTCAATAAAAACTCATATATCTTCTATAATTTTAGCCGGAGAGCGAAAAATATGCGATGACCACATTTATACCCATAAAACGACTCTATGCTGTAGTCTAACACAAAATCTGACACCGAAAAATTTCAAGCATTATCTCTGACCCCGGCCCTTACTCGTTTCGGACCCCAAAAATAGGGTCCTTTTTCAATAAAAACTCATATATCTTCTATAATTTTAGCCGGAGAGCGAAAATATGCGATGACCACATTTATACCCATAAAACGACTCTATGCTGTAGTCTAACACAAAATCTGACACCGAAAAATTTAAAGCATTATCTCTGACCCCGGCCCTTACTCGTTTCGGACCCCAAAAATAGGGTCCTTTTTCAATAAAAACTCATATATCTTCTATAATTTTAGCCGGAGAGCAAAAATATGCGATGACCACATTTATACCCATAAAACGACTCTATGCTGTAGTCTAACACAAAATCTGACACCGAAAAATTTCAAGCATTATCTCTGACCCCGGCCCTTACTCGTTTCGGACCCCAAAAATAGGGTCCTTTTTCAATAAAAACATATATCTTCTATAATTTTAGCCGGAGAGCAAAAATATGCGATGACCACATTTATACCCATAAAACGACTCTATGCTGTAGTCTAACACAAAATCTGACACCGAAAAATTTCAAGCATTATCTCTGACCCCGGCCCTTACTCGTTTCGGACCCCAAAAATAGGGTCCTTTTTCAATAAAAACTCATATATCTTCTATAATTTTAGCCGGAGAGCAAAAATATGCGATGACCACATTTATACCCATAAAACGACTCTATGCTGTAGTCTAACACAAAATCTGACACCGAAAAATTTCAAGCATTATCTCTGACCCCGGCCCTTACTCGTTTCGGACCCCAAAAATAGGGTCCTTTTTCAGTAAAAACATATATCTTCTATAATTTTAGCCGGAGAGCAAAAATATGCGATGACCACATTTATACCCATAAAACGACTCTATGCTGTAGTCTAACACAAAATCTGACACCGAAAAATTTCAAGCATTATCTCTGACCCCGGCCCTTACTCGTTTCGGACCCCAAAAATAGGGTCCTTTTTCAATAAAAACTCATATATCTTCTATAATTTTAGCCGGAGAGCAAAAATATGCGATGACCACATTTATACCCATAAAACGACTCTATGCTGTAGTCTAACACAAAATCTGACACCGAAAAATTTCAAGCATTATCTCTGACCCCGGCCCTTACTCGTTTCGGACCCCAAAAATAGGGTCCTTTTTCAATAAAAACTCATATATCTTCTATAATTTTAGCCAGAGAGCAAAAATATGCGATGACCACATTTATACCCATAAAACGACTCTATGCTGTAGTCTAACACAAAATCTGACACCGAAAAATTTCAAGCATTATCTCTGACCCCGGCCCTTACTCGTTTCGGACCCCAAAAATAGGGTCCTTTTTCAATAAAAACTCATATATCTTCTATAATTTTAGCCGGAGAGCGAAAATATGCGATGACCACATTTATACCCATAAAACGACTCTATGCTGTAGTCTAACACAAAATCTGACACCGAAAAATTTCAAGCATTATCTCTGACCCCGGCCCTTACTCGTTTCGGACCCCAAAAATAGGGTCCTTTTTCAATAAAAACTCATATATCTTCTATAATTTTAGCCGGAGAGCGAAAATATGCGATGACCACATTTATACCCATAAAACGACTCTATGCTGTAGTCTAACACAAAATCTGACACCGAAAAATTTCAAGCATTATCTCTGACCCCGGCCCTTACTCGTTTCGGACCCCAAAAATAGGGTCCTTTTTCAATAAAAACTCATATATCTTCTATAATTTTAGCCGGAGAGCGAAAATATGCGATGACCACATTTATACCCATAAAACGACTCTATGCTGTAGTCTAACACAAAATCTGACACCGAAAAATTTCAAGCATTATCTCTGACCCCGGCCCTTACTCGTTTCGGACCCCAAAAATAGGGTCCTTTTTCAATAAAAACATATATCTTCTATAATTTTAGCCGGAGAGCAAAAATATGCGATGACCACATTTATACCCATAAAACGACTCTATGCTGTAGTCTAACACAAAATCTGACACCGAAAAATTTCAAGCATTATCTCTGACCCCGGCCCTTACTCGTTTCGGACCCCAAAATAGGGTCCTTTTTCAATAAAAACTCATATATCTTCTATAATTTTAGCCGGAGAGCGAAAATATGCGATGACCACATTTATACCCATAAAACGACACTATGCTGTAGTCTAACACAAAATCTGACACCGAAAAATTTCAAGCATTATCTCTGACCCCGGCCCTTACTCGTTTCGGACCCCAAAAATAGGGTCCTTTTTTTCAATAAAAACTCATAATTCTTCTATAATTTTAGCCGGAGAGCAAAATATGCGATGACCACATTTATACCCATAAAACGACTCTATGCTGTAGTCTAA
>NC_090725.1:88479462-88481962 GCF_036898095.1 Palaemon carinicauda
ATGAAAAATGCTACCAAAACTTACACTAGTTTATAGTTTATGTATATTGAATGTCTTTCTATTCAATATGGTATTGAACACAGTGTGCTTGGAATTTCCCCCAGGAATTTCAAACTTCATAAAGGTAATCTCAAAAGCAAAATTAATTAAAGCGAATAATTGATTTCCTGTTTGTTTTTGTGTAATGTAGGAGTTGCAGCGATCCGATTGTGCGTTACTTATGGATTATTACATTTATTGGGTGATTCTAGGTCAGAACAAACTGGAATATATTTTCCTCTTTTAGATGGTTTTAAGGTAGTACGGTTCCCCGAGACTTTCTAGGTTACTGAAATATTTTTTGTTGTATTTTTACCAGTAATCATCATTATTATCATTAGGAAAAAATGAAAGAGGTGTCAGTTTTATGTAAATTTTTATAGTGAGACAAATAAAACAAGGAAGAAAGACTAAAAAAAAATCATTATGTATTGGGGAAGTAATATTTCTTGCATATGTGTATCATCTTGCGGGCCTCACTTACTTGGATATAGTTAGAAGTGTCCCCACAGTTGACGAACAGTTACCCATGCCTATTTTAAACACATGACGAGGATATGTGCAAGTTTATAAGCTAATCGACTAATTCTGTCGGAAAAAGAAAATTAAAGATGGAAAGACAAGAAATTTCAGGCTATAAACAATATAAATTATTATATTTTTGAGAGAGAGAGAGAGAGAGAGAGAGAGAGAGAGAGAGAGAGAGAGAGAGAGAGAGAGAGAGAGAGAGAGAGAGAGAGAGAGAGAGAGAGAGAGAGATTATTGCTTTGAATTTTACTTATACGTGTTTTTTCAACTGATGGAATTTCAGATATTGTTCAATAAAACACCGCGTGAGAAAGAGAGAGAGAGAGAGAGAGAGAGAGAGAGAGAGAGAGAGAGAGAGAGAGAGAGAGAGAGAGAGAGAGAGAGAAAAAAAAAAATTGGTGCATTGAATTTTACCTATACGAGTTTGTCAACTAATGAAATTTTAGATATTGATCAAATAAAAAAAACAGAGAGAGAGAGAGAGAGAGAGAGAGAGAGAGAGAGAGAGAGAGAGAGAGAGAGAGAGAGAGAGAGAGAGAGAGAGAGAGAGAGAATTAGAATGGTTTCACACCGTGGAATTAGGATCACCTCGTTGGGCCCCTTCAGTTTTGATGGTATACAAGTGTTATGACGGAGAAATGCACTCGTGTTTGTCTTCTGCGTTTGTATTCTCTCTTAAGTCTTGTCTCCCCCCACCCCCTCTTTAGCTGAGGATTTTCAGGAACGTGCGGATCTGTACCTCCGGTACGAGATTCGAATGATGTCTTCGGTGTCCCAGTTGAGTGCCTTATCGACAACGCTACGAGAGAGAGAGAGAGAGAGAGAGAGAGAGAGAGAGAGAGAGAGAGAGAGAGAGAGAGAGAGTATACCACTTTGTTTAACCCTTTGCATTTGGGTGTAGGGCAAATTGAATATTCATAGCAAGCAAGCAAGCACGTCGGATGAAAGAGCCCCGGGGTGTGAGTGAGTGGTGCCACTTTAAAGAGACACCACGTCTGTTTGTTCGCTCGAATTTTACTTTAAAACTTTCTCTCTCTCTCTCTCTCTCTCTCTCTCTCTCTCTCTCTCTCTCTCTCTCTCTCTCTCTCTCTCTGTATGTGTGTGGGTTTCAAGGTACTGATTGTATACTTTCGTATTCATTTTGTTTGTTAAAATGTCACATGCGTTATGTTAATGTCACTAATTTCTTTCTATTCTAGATACGTTTTCTTGGAACTGATCTCGTGCAAGTCTGTCATCGGTTTTATTGTCACAATTTCTGATAGATTTTAGGAGTCAGGTTTGTCGTTTTGAAAGGAAGATAATCATAACGCTGTGAACTTTTGTGTTTTCTTTTTATTTATTATTTTTTCTTTTTTGCACCAGTGCCTTTCTTGTTTCCGTCGTCATATTACGAAAAAAAGCTTATTAGTATTGCTGCTAATCTTCTGTTATTGTTTGTCCCCATATCTAAGGAGTAAAAAGAAATTATTATTTTAAAGAATAAATATTTCATCAGAAAATGATAGTTGAAATTGCTTAATCTAACTACATGTAACGATCCAAGCATACAGCTTGGAAGATCAAAATGATAACTGTGCCACCAGTGGAACAGTATACATCAATACATAGCATATTGCTGCTGATCTCCTGTGATTGTTGGGTAATTTTATCACTCGAGACTTGACGAGTTCATGACTTGTGACTCTAAAGTTAGAGATTATTAGATTTTTATGGAAACTCATTCTCGTTCTTTTGAATACTTTAATTACCGTTCAAAGTGGCTTTAGTCATGTCGTCCTATTATATATTGTGTTATCAAATTACATGTTGACAATACTATGATTTCTATTAAGGTAAAAAAAAAATTTCAGTATATATTGTAGTTCTTTCCCTATTTCAAGTGTCAATTACAAGTTTCTACATAATCATTGTGCCTCAGTTGACCTTTAGC
>NC_090725.1:88486962-88491962 GCF_036898095.1 Palaemon carinicauda
TGCATATTACAAAATTATGTCCGGAAACGTATCTTCCCCAGTGGATTTTTTCAAGTCTTTCCCCTTTTCTCTTTCAGAATTTGACTGGATTAGAATTATAAATAACCCGACCCACTTGCTTGGTCGTGACAAATAGAAATAGGCATTTAAATGTTGTTTGCAAGTTGATATAAACAGTTACGGGAATATTACAATGGACTACTTTTTATCCAACATTATCTAGTAGGCTAATCTCTAGACTAAATTTTCTGACATTTGTTTTAACTTTTAACTTTTTTTTTTAGCTTCAGAATGGACAAATAGAGTTCTACTATATATAGTTGGACATATGGATAAAGTATTCATTAAATACTTTCCTAAGATATAATTTCAGCTTGAGCGTTTTTAAGATAAATCCTTAAACAAAATGTGTTTTAATGTTTTTTTCCAGATTAGTCTTCAAACAAAATTTGTTTTAATGTTTTTTTTATTCTTCATCTTTTGATGCAATGAAGTTTGTTTTGCACTGTTATTAATCTTGAAATGCTAAATACATTTCTTTGACATCTTGATTCGATAAAACAAAACTGAAACATTAGATATGTGTCCCTTTTCGCTCCGTCCACTTCCGTGTAAACCTATTCTTATTTATGGTTCATTCGTTTTACTCGTTTTGAAACGCATTTTATTACAAAATTGGCTCCAGCAATAATTTTAAATATCTGACTTATTTTTTCGTAGGGTTTTTTTTTTTTTTTTTTTTTTTTTTTGCATTTTTTTCATCCTGGAACATTTATTCTTGTTGCTAACTCTCGCCTGTTAGTTATTCAAGGTTAGGCAGCCAGTTTTAATTCGAGTGGTTTCTATTGACTGCACTGCAGATAATGTTTGTAAATTATAAAGCAGTTTTTCTGTCGATGAGACCTTGACTTATCGACGAATCTATTTACAGCGTTTGCCAATTCCGCAGTGTAATGTTTCAATGCAACTTCACAAACAGGATCGTTCGGAATTACGACAGTACATTTTAGCGTTTCTCTAGTCTAATGAAAGTGGTATACTCCTTTTCCAAATAATGAACTTGAGCTCACTGTAGATTTATAGAATAAATCTATTTGGCTGGCAGAGAGAGGTCGCTGTGACATTCATTACCTTCGCCAGAAGGTTATATTTTGATAGGCGTGTATTTATTTATTTGTTTGTTTGTGATTCGCATAACTCAAAAAACTATTTGACCGAATCTCATGATATTCGGTGGGATGATTGGCCAGAATCCAAGGACAATTTTATTAGATTTTGAGATTAATTGGATTAAAGGTCAAGGTAATGAAAAGGTAAAAAACGTCTTTTTGCTATCTCGTGGTAATTTTGTATCCGATTTGGATGAAATTGGTGTCAAAATGTGCCTAATTTAATTGTCTGTCTTGTGATTTGGGAGTGAATGGGTCAAAGGTCAAGGTCAAAAAGTCCTTTTGTTAAATCGTGATCAATTTTATTCGATTTGCATAAAACTAATGCCAAAATGTGCAGAATTCAATTGTCTATCTTGTAATATACAACATAATCAAGGTTAAGGTAAAAAATATCTTTTTGCCATATCGTTTTCGAATCATGAAATTTGGTGGGCTGATTGGGCATTCTCCAAGGACAATTTGATTAGATTTTGCGAGTAATTGGGTCAAAGGTCAAGGTCACGAACAGGTCAAAACGTCTTTTTGCTATATCGTGGTCAATTTCGATCCGATTCGATTGACACTATTGCCAAAATGTGCGTAATTCAATTGTCTATCTTTTGATGTGGCGTTGACGAATTTATACATTCTACCAAGTGCCTATTCTGGTATTTAGCATATGCTCCAGAACTGTAAAGGTTCGGTCTGACCTAATTTCTATTTTTGTACAGATTGAAGTTCTTTGATATTTTAGCTTTAGTTAAATTCTATCAGCATCCGAATTTAGAGCGATGTTTGTGATCATGTTTTGCAGGATGACCTTGAATAAGATCATGTATAATCAATCTACTGATTTTAGTCCTATTGAGAACATTGAATTTATAAATTATTTGTCGTGAAAATTGACTTCACTTTAGGCATTTAGACAAATGAATCTCATCAGACTATTAGAAAACATTTTAGAGTGCAAATTACGCACATTCAGATGACCAAGATACAATATCATTTATCCTTAGTAAGTATCATCCAGGTGTTTTAGGATGCGATTAATCCTTATGGATAGAGGACATAATCAATTGCTCAACATTTAAAATTGGATTTATTGTCTACGTTACAATACTTCAGGAGAGTGTCTTCTTTTTATATTTGTCCCGTTATCTTTAAAGAAAATTTCGTATTTATTGGCTGTGCATTTTTTCAATGTTAATAACGTTCTCAAATTAACTTCTTTTCTGTGTTTGTTTGACGTTTCTAAATGCGAATTCGGTAATATTTCCTGTTGAAGTTTGTTTTATGTGGTGGTTTAATCTCTTTGACAGTCCTTAATTAAGTCATTTATTTATGTCTATGAACATTATAGAGCTTGAGGCAATTTTTACTCATCTTTGTTTGTCACTAATTACGGGAGTTGTTTATTTTTTCACACATTTTCACACAAGTAATGACGGTTAACAACGAGCATAGTGAGCTAACCTGAATCTTGAAGACTTGGTCGCGGCTTAGAGGAAGCCTTATGAGATACCTTCGCTCTCATTTCATTTGCTGTTCATTTGCGCGTAATATTTCCTCTTCATGATTCTTTGTTAAATTCTCTTTTCAAAGCCTTGGTTGCTTTGTAAACACCGGGGATCAGTTTGTTTTGAAAAGTAGTATATTTGTATATTGCATATTGGAAATATTTACCTTATATATATATATATATATATATATATATATATATATATATATATATATATATATATATATATATATTTTTTTTTTTTTTTTCACGTCTTTTATCGATGCATGATTTATAGTTTCTTCTTAAAATCACTTCATTTGGAAACTTCATTCAGTATAAGGGGTGCTCGAGATAAAAGCGATGAATAATCTGGAATTTGAAACCTTTTATTCATGTTAAATTAGGTAAAGTCGGTTCCGTTTAGTTGCAGTGGCTGCATTTCCTGAATATCATTGCTAAACATTCATATTCCGTTCAAACGCCGACAGTCTGCCTCAGTAATGTGGGAATACAAAATCTGCCTTGTTAATGTGAAAGAACAATGTTTTTATTATTAATTAAAAGTGAACAATATCTGCTATATTAAATAAGGGAACAGTGCTCCCATAGTAATATGAAAGAACAATGTTTTCCACATTAATTTGGGATAACAATATCTGCCATTAATGTAAAAAAAAATGCCTTTCTTATTAATATTAAAGAGCCATGTCTTCAATAATAATGTAGGAGAATTTTTTTTACCATAGGAGAGCAACGTCTGCCATATTAATGCGGGAGAACAATAAGAAGAATGTGTGTTTTAACGTAGCTGAACAATGTCGGTCTTATTAATTTGAGAGAACAGTGATTTGGCTTAATGATGTTGAATGATACATTTCATATCAATATATGCAAATAACGTTTTGCCTTATTATTGTTGGAGAACAGCGTGTGTCATATTGATGGAGGAAAACAACGTTTCTATATTAATGTGGAAGAACAATGTATGCTATTGATGTTAAAAAACAGTCTCAAATAATGTAGGTGAACAATATGTCATATTAGTGTAGGAAAACAACAGTTTCTTAGTTCATGTAGGAGATTGTTTTGACGTGTTAATGTGGAGAGCAAGTTCTGCTATAATAAATTAAAGTAATAATGTTTACCATTTTAATTTGGGAATGTAATTTTCGTTTTATTTATGTGGTAGAGCAACATTTGCTATATCAAAGAGGAGAGCAATGCCTGTCATCTTATTGTTAGAAAACAGTGCTTGCTATGCTAATATGGAAGAGCAATATCTGCTATATTAATATGCAAGAGGAACGTCTACATGTTATTGTTGGAGAACAACATCCACTGTATCAATGCAAGGAAACAATATCTGGCATAATAGTGTGGAGAACAACATCTGACCTATTAATATAAAGGAAAATCCACTATTTTAGAATGGGGGAACAATGCCTGGCATATTAATTTAGGTGAAAATTCACGTCTATGTTAATATATGAGAACAATGCATATGTGTGAAAACAATGTCTGATATATTACTGCAGTGTGAAGGTAAAACATCTTTCATATTTATGTATGAGAGCAGTAATTGCGATAGGACAAGAAAAAAAAATCATGTGCTTTATTAATGTAAGAGTACAACATATGTCAGATTATTCTGGGAGAACAATGTTTACCATATTAATGCGAT
Organism: Palaemon carinicauda; assembly: GCF_036898095.1. Taxonomy (NCBI): domain Eukaryota; kingdom Metazoa; phylum Arthropoda; class Malacostraca; order Decapoda; family Palaemonidae; genus Palaemon; species Palaemon carinicauda. The sequence continues at coordinate 88,491,296 of NC_090725.1, forward strand.
AAAACAGCGTCTGGTATATTGATATGGAAGACCAAGGTCTACGTTTTAATGAGGAAGAACGACACCTACCTATTGATGTTGTAGAACATCTCTCTCATAGTAATGTAGGAGAAAAACGTCTTTTATATCATTGTGGGAGAGCTGGCAAGCAATATTAAGTAGGCGAACAGCGTCAGTCCTATTGATTGGGGCAAGAAAGCGTTAGTAATGAAGAAGAATAATGTCTGCCACATAAATGTAAGAGAAAATTTTTATATGCATTTGGAGAACAACGTGTGCTATATTAATATCTGGAGAACAAAGTTAGTGATGTTAAAGTTGGAGAACATGCCTGCTCTATAATGTGAGAGAACGATGTCTGCTCTATTATTATGGAAGGACAACGTCTTATTTTCACTGTATCTGGCACAAAAATCATATGTCATATTTATGTGGGAGAACAGCTTCAGCCTTAATGATGTGGGAGAAAACGATGCTATGATAATGTGGGAGGACAACCTTGGCATAATAATTGTAAGAGAACAATGCCTGCTATATATATATATATATATATATATATATATATATATATATATATATTTATATATATATATACATATACATATAAATATATATATATATATATATATATATATATATACACATATACATATATATACATACATAT
>NC_090725.1:88496962-88506962 GCF_036898095.1 Palaemon carinicauda
ACCGAAAATCTAAAATCATAAACTATTGATTCATTTGAGGTCACTTAGCTAACAACAAAGTAGGTGTAATTGTTACTTATTATATTCAATCTGATTTTCAGGGATTAGCTATTCCTTTTTTGCTGTTGTAGAATTGCAACTGAATATCTTTTTTTGTGTAGTATCTTTATTTCCATATACTGGCCGCTGTAGAGTGTTCTTTTGTCCCTCCCCTTACCTAAGATTTACATTATTCAATAGACTGGTCTATCGAATTTTCGTGATTCCACCCCTCAGATTTTCCACTGAACTATATTCTTTTCCGTTGAATTCTTATCACAGTTATTTAAAGATCATGAGTTTTTTGACTTGTTGTTTTTTATTAGTTTTAACTTGATAGGAATTATAATTGATAAATTAATTTGGTCTTGGTTTCTAGATCATTTGGTCTTTGATTACAAAGACAATTGTCGTATTTTTAGAAGTATGTGAATTACCGCAATCTTTCAACTGACAACGTATATTTTGCAATTGCAATATATATATAAAAGGTCATGACCTTGACTAAGGCAAAACTTCCAATTATAGTACGTAAATGGTCACATTGACCATTTTCTCAGGGCCGGAAGAACTTCCACTTATTCGGGAAAGTTTTCCGAAAACTCTTGGTTTTACTTTTTTTTTTTCATTTACAAGTGATAGGCTTCTTTTTTTCCATTTGTATACATTTTGTTTTTTATTCTTCAACAGCTGAGAGTCGCAACTATAAACAAAACATGAAACACAACCAAGACTCTCTCTCTCTCTCTCTCTCTCTCTCTCTCTCTCTCTCTCTCTCTCTCTCTCTCTCTCTCTCTCTCTCTCTCTCTCTCTGTGAGCCATGGCCATTACAGGAATAATTTATGGTAATGGGTAGACCCTTACTTTCAACTGAAGAACTACAGTTATGACACTTACATGTAAACCTTGAATGGCCTGACTCTTAAACAAGGAATTCTGAAGTTACAAGGAGAAAGTCTGGCAATTCAGGGCTTGACCTACCATACACATGTTTCATAATTCATTTGTTTCGAAAACTTAGTTTGGATAAATGGTGATAATACTTTTTCTAAACTTCATCTCAGGTTGGTCTGGAAAAAAATAAAATAATGTATGATGAAAGAGAAGGAAATAGGGTAGACCTCTTTTCTTGTTACGATAGTCCAAAAAAAAAATTATAATGGTATATAAGATTTTCATCTCCATAAATTATTATTTTTCATGAACGATATAAAAGGCGAGATCAAGCTATATTAGGTCTAATAAAAGATCACATGACTGTTGCAATTTCAGATTATCGTTTACTGAAATACAGCGGAAATGTTTCACCTTGGCTGCTTAATATAACTATGCTTAGCGTCGACCTTCTTGCCGTAAAAAACTGCATCATTATTATCCGAAAAAATTCCATTACACTATTTTTCCTTTTTACATTTCTCCGTATGTGACTGTGTGTTCGTGTGTCTGATCGTTGTATAAACACGCATACTTTTTTATCAACATTATACCCCCTCACCTAACGGGATGTCTCAGGAGAAGAACAACGCAACAATCACTGCCATATTCAACCTTCTAACAGCTGAATCATGGATGAACTTCCCTTGTTTTAACACTTCCACAATATTATTTACTTCGTACGCTGATTCAGAATTCATATTAGCAGCCCGTGGAACTCCCTTGGCCCAACTGTGTTGTTTACCCTTCATATCAATGTGCTTCCTTTCCAAAAGTCTATTCCACCATCTATCCAACTCTCCCCAGGCCTTCCTTCTGTTTTTAACTCTTCTGAATCAAACTTTCTTTTACTAACGTCTTTTCGTCAACTCATTTTACAAGACAGATCAACGTCAAATTATCGTTTTTTGCCATTCCTACATATCTCCCCTTCCTCCCATCAATTCTTCTTTCACCACATGTACTACACAACCAATTATTGACAGATGCAGTCTTACATGCATATACTGTATATCCGTTTCTATTTGTGACCATGTATCTGCAAAATGTGTATCATTACTAGTCCAAAGATTATTTAGTTTTTTCAGATAAACACAAATAGCAAGTCTGAAGTTCTACATTACTGAAAGAAGGATTATTCTTCTTTCGACGAGAAAATTCTTTTAAGAACATTTAACATTATACACTATCGCTTTTATAACGAAAATATACTGAACGCTATTTCTGGGTTTTCATTATGAAACCTAAAACGCTGCCACATTAGATTAATAATCTGGATTTAATCTCGCACTTCCCTTTTGGATTGTTTATACTGTTTATAGAACCAGTATCAAGTAGAGAGAGAGAGAAAAAAAAGAGAGATGAAAGACTTGTCTTGCATTCGTGAAAATAGAGGCCCAAATCTAATTAGACCTTCTAATGAGGCGCTGACGCCTAAAAGATACCTCCTAGGAGCTCATGATAAATGTCTCTAGTGGTACGTTTTGTTTTTGGCCCTGTCCATTTATACATGATTGTATACGTTTTCTCAAATACAACTTATGCATTTGCATACTTAAGCAATGAATAAAGTGCACGTGGGAGTTGCAGACAAGAGGACTCAAGCTTCCTTTAAGGGTTTAATGCCCTTTGAAGGTAATTTCTCTAAGGGAAGTAAGCGCCGGCGTTCCCGAGACTCAGAGGATTATTGCCCTTTGTAGCTAACCCCTCAAAGTGGTTGAGAGTTTATTGTTTTGTGCTATACTGCCGAGTCTCGCATTAGGGTTATTTCGTAACGGAAAGTTAACAAGTATATCGTGTTGTCATTGAAGACTAGCTAACAACAATGCTAAAAGTGTTTTATTTACTTATTTAATTTGATACAGGAAAACCAATTCAATCTACTCCGCGATTAATATCCCCTATACAATAAAGAACAAGTGCAGGGCTATATATGTAATATATATACCTTTGCGGTCAAACTCGGTAGCATTGTCAGACATATAACTAAGTATCTCCCCATCCCTCGGGTAGGGAGGAGGGGGAGTAGTCATGTCCTGGTGAGAGTGGTTGTGGTTAGGAAAGAGTGAGGGGTGGGAAGGGTTAAATCTGTGTGTGTGCATATCTATCAAAGTATCTATCCCTTATTTTTGATGGGTCACGTACTCTAGTTTTCATATATTTGACGTGTCGAGTATACTAGTATTCATATATTTTTCAAATTTGTTTGCGTTTATAATATATTTAATTACGGCATATTAGAATGTTTAAGTTTTTTCGTTCAAACTGTTGTGTAAATGTGTAAAAACGACAAGATGAGGGATTGACGAACTGAGAAAATTTGTGAGTATAAACCATGTACAGACGTGTGTGGAAGGACATGTCTGAGGCCTTTATCTTGCAGTGGACTAGCACGGCTGAGGATGACTATATATATATATATATATATATATATATATATATATATATATATATATATATATATATATATATATATATACAGTATATATATATATGTGTGTGTGCGTGTGTGTTTATACGTATATTATATATATATATATATATATATATATATATATATATATATATATATATATATATATATATATATATATATATATATATATATATCCTGAAGACAGCGACGTGCCCTCCACAGAGCTTCATAGGAATTCAGAATCAAACATTTAACCTTAGTACCACTCAATATAATATATACATCTTTTAAAAGTGGCATTGCTCGTTATGGGCAGCATAAAATCCACCCATAAAGTTAGCCTGCACACGGTAACTTAGATGATAGTTTCTCCAGTTTATGACTGCGTCGCAGCGAGGCCTAAGAGTTTTGTGTTTTGGGATGTGAGGCTAATAAAAGAAGCCGGTGTAGGTTCGTATTAATTGAACATAATTCTAGTGTCCTCAAAGGTAAGCTGGGTTACTTTATAATCTTTTTACCAATGCTGTTCTTAGATCAGATAGGAATAATAACCAAGGTGAACAATATTATTTAGCTTTTTATTTTTTTATTTTAGCTTTTTAGCTAACGCAGTTGTATTGTTATTACGAGGAGACTCACCAGCCCAATGACAGAACTGTAAAAGCCTTCAAATCTAAGATGGCCTCTGTGAGAAGCGTGGAAATATTATACCACTAATTATTGGATTACGATGATGTTCAAATATTGAAGAAGAATTCTTACTTAATTATACTAATTCCCCATATATCTCCAACAGAATTTTTGGCTGTAGGATATTTACATTGTTCATATTGTACTTAACTGTTATCCAAATATCGTTGTTCTTTCCAAAACCTCTTCAAATATGTAGAATTAATCTAAGAGATATTTAATTTTCCTCTGAAAGGATTATTATAATTTACACCTTCGTCAACAAATACAATATTTTACCATCTTGTATCGGTGATGTTCCCTTTTTCGCTTCCATTTACCTTTGCTTTTAAATCGTCATGCACCAAATGCTTTGCAACGTCATCGTCTGCGTTGTGCTGAGACATTACGGTAAATTGACCTCCTGCAGCATTATGGTCTGTGATGGCCATAAGTTTCCGATGGTTGGAATATTACCGTAGTATAGCCGACAGAGTGCTCAGTTATACTTGCACGATGATGATATTGATGTGCTGTTGGTTTATCTGTTATTTTGATATTAAGGGAGAGAGAGAGAGAGAGAGAGAGAGAGAGAGAGAGAGAGAGAGAGAGAGAGAGAGAGAGAGAGAGAACAAGTGCCATATGTGGATGACATCATGGTGGATGGAGATGGTTTTTGGCATGCTCTTCGCACTCCCAAGAGAGATTATTTCACCAAACGTTTAACTGGGTCCCACAAGGCTCTAGAAGAGTTGGAAGACCCAGGCCTACATGGCTGAGGACTATGAAGCGTGAAGTAGAGGATGAATGGATAATAAATTAAGTAAAAGCTCAAGATAGAGACGACTGGTGAAATTTAACGGAGGCCCTTTGCGTCATCAGGCGTAGGAGAGGATGATAATATATATATACTGTATATATATATATATATATAAATATATATATGTATATATATACTAATATATATATATATATATATATATATATATATATATATATATATATATGCATATATATATATGTGTATATATATATATATATATATATATATGTGTGTGTACAATATATATATGTATGTATATATATATATATATATATATGTGTGTATATATATATATATATATATATATATATATATATATATATATATATATATATATATTGTACATAAGAAGAATGCATTGCCGATATCGAATGCAGGTATGATTGAAGGAAGAAAGTGGTGCTTAAACCCACACATGTTAGATAGGACTCTCGAAGGATTAAATAAGAAAAAAATTACAGAATCGCAAAGGTCATTATGGAATGAGAATGACATATTTGTTGTAACTCCCATATTAAATTGTTGCTCTGCTTCTTTTCTTGTATGGTAAGTTAACTGTTGGAAAGTGGAAACATTGTAGTTTGGGCTAAGTACCAATCGCTTGGTAAGTAAATTAAAAGAATTATAAATGTTATAATGATAATTAGTCTGTTTACTTTAGTCATTATGATTATTAATAGTCTGTTTTCCATATCTTGAGGCTATTTAGATTATGATTTTTTATTTATAATGAAAAGCACGCTGAAAAGGGGGATCTAATAATCTTCTTTTAAACTCTAATTATCTACGATGATTAAAGATTTGATATGAAATACTATCTGCAGCTCAAGTCCTTTATCTAATTCCAGTCTATATCTCTACCGTTTGAGCAATATTTAAGTCGTAGGTCATCAACAATCTTGTAGAAGTTCAGGGAAACTGTCGAATTGCGGAAAATAATGATCGAATTAAAAACTTTGTTCTCAACTTCTACCTGTTTAAGATGTGTAGATACTAAAAACTCAGTAAACTAAATATTATTTTCATAATTCAGGACTTTTATGATGATCGGTTGAAGATTACTTCTTTGCATTTAGCGTTTAATTTCAATAATTTTGTTAGTAGAGTAAAACATTAATTTTGTTCTAAGGCAAAAAGTATACAATGCTTAAAATAAGTTACTTCGTGAATTAATACAAGTATACAGTGATGCGAATATGGGAAGTGAATGAACCAAGAGATTTTTGTACTGTTAACAACAACTCGTATTCTCTCAGATCAGTATAAGGTCTGTGCCAAGGTCCTTGGTCCGGGCCGTGTATAAGTTGACCATTACTTACATCGACAGGGGATATAATTTGTATGGTTACGTGAATCCCAAGAACATACCATATCCTGGAGCCATACCCTCAAGTATGGACATTTAGTAAGAAGTTGACCTCCTTGGTTAACAACGTGCTTAAATACTTCAATTTAGTCACTGGCTGTATGTCTGGAAATTTTGTCAAACAGCTAGGCCTAGAACTACATACAGTTCGTTGTGATATGAGAGTAGCATAGAAAGCATGAGAGAAAAGGTCTAAGATGCAGTAAAATAAGAATTTTTCCAAGCTGTTTACTCACTCAGTACTTAACAAATTTACGGCCTTCCAAGGCAAGAGCGGGTGTTCCACGTACGATGGAGCAATCTACAAATAAACATACGAACTTAAAGACTAATTAATAAGCTTATGCGTAAGTTGGAAGCTGTGTTAGAGCCATCAGAACGTCATATTAAATACAAGTTGAGGAATTACAACAAAACACCGTAAAATAGAAATCAGAAATAAAGGGGTAGCTTCGGTGCGAACATGAAAGCTAAATGAAAGTGAGCGAAAATCTGTGGACGAGTGGGTTTTCCTGCGATGTGATAGACAGAAAACCGAGGGATTCGTGTTTCTGCTCCCTTTGGGAAACTGGCTGGCTGTTCCACTTCAAGAATTCATTAGGTTTCTGCTCACTGCACCTTCTCCCATTGCTTGCATTGCTTGATCCATTTACTGCCTAGTTAACTGTCCAGGTATCGGTAGTCGTTGATGGGGAGAGATACAGATCTTCTAAAATTTTACTATTTCGAAAACGTCTGCAAAATTAATAAGAAACAAGAAAAAAATGAAAATGAAAAATCACATATAACGAATATGAAAATTAAAGAGAGAGAGAGAGAGAGAGAGAGAGAGAGAGAGAGAGAGAGAGAGAGAGAGAGAGAGAGAGAGAGAGAGAGAGAGAGGTGGGGCACAAAATATGTTACCTAATCTTTAGCATATGTTGATTTTGGCCCGTATGATCCAGTATTGGGCGCGGGAAGGCTATTCAGCAACGAGATGCAACTAGATCTAAATTCTTCAATGGCTATATAGAGGTTTAAAGGTCGCTCATGAATGGCAGAGGCAAAGGACGATTCACGAGTTAAAAAAAATGTATTTGCAGACATCGATATATTTTTTTGTGGGGCTTTCTATGTTATGGGATTCTAATTACTATTTAATATAATATCAGTATACACAGCATTTATTTTCATTTATAATTTTAGATCACTTCTGTGCTAGCTGTTGCCCAGTTGATATACAGTAGTACTATTTTTTACCTAAACGTAAATACAAAAGCTATAAGTAGATTGGCCTCCAGTCTCATTGTCTAGGTGTGCTTTCATGTCGAGAGTTAATCACCCACTCCTAAGTGACGTGGGCTCAAAATTTCCAGTTGCGTCACGCAAGTATAAACTGTCGTGGGCCTCTATTATTTTAGTTGCACAGTGCTTTAATTCATTTCAGTTTGTTAGCGGTTTATTGCGCTCTTTGTATGCCTTTCGAAAAAAAGTCATGCTTTTGATTCCTTTGTAGTTGCTGATACTATCGTCTATGTTAACTCACAATTTGAATAATTAAAAGTCACCTACATTCACACATTGGTGCTATCCTGTTGGCTCCTTAAGCCAGACTGTCCTCGTCTCAATATTTTGCTTCACTTATCCCTTAGAAAAGACTTGCATAGATATTCGGTAACGACCGTTCTTGAAAAATTTGTTTGTTTGTTTCAACAAATCGTTCAAGGCCTAAAGTTATTTCCGGCACAGTCCAAGGATCATTACTATAAACCGTACAAACAAAGTTTTATTTTCCTAACGTTTGCGTCTGCGGGGTTTATGTCTGCTAGAAAATGGGAATAACGTTGGAGTCACCGACCGCTGATTGATTTGTTTGCTGACGACGAGGTCCTTTTGCTGGAGGTTGGGGGTCGAACTGGGAGAGTCGGGAGGAGCAGGTATTTGAGCCTCAGACGTTCAGATCAATAAGTCTTTTAAGTTTGAACTCCACAGAATGCTTGATAATTGTGCGCTAGAGCTGTGTGATGGTTTACTTTGTTTTTGGAAGTTTGATTGCTTTGTTTTTTTAGATACTAGCATGTTCGTGAGGATTTTATTTACAGAATAAGCTATGCAGTTTGAAAATTTTATATTTATAGGTTTCAACTATTTATAACAGAAAGGTAAATAAATCAACGTGTATGTTTATCTCACTGCATCAGATAAAAATCTGTAGGATTAGATTGAAAGTTTTATTGTTGTTTGATTTTCGTGTCTATCATTTTTGTGGTTCATTTGGAAGCTGAAAGAAAGGAATGAGACACGCCCATAGATGTCATGACGATGTTGAAAATGCCATGTTTTCCAGAACTAGGTTAGGCAAGTTGCTTATAAGTGTATGTTATATCCAGGTTTTAATCGAAAAGTTTAGGGCATTATTCTATGTTTTGCTAAGTTTCATATTTTCCCTTAAAATAAAAGGTTTTAAACGTCTCGATAATATGCCAATTAAGTAATCAACTTGTTTTATTTTCCACTTCATATTAATTGAAGGTTTTTTCTTATTCTCTTTACGTGTCGAGGTCTTTATGGATGTTACTTCTGGTTGTATTATGAGTCAAGTTGCTAATATCCCTTTATCGTCTCATGTAAGTGATCCATGAGGCCCCTTAGAACACAGTGCTAAGCCAGAGAGACTATATCTATATAGTGAAGTGCAGGGATACATTTTAACTAAGCACAATTTACAACAGCGAATCCTAACTATGAGTGGGGGTTGGGTTTATCTCCCTTGACCCTTCTGACGTGCCACAGGGAACCGGATACGTCCAAAACCTTTGGGTAAACAGTCAGCCATCAGTGTAATGAAGTTTGGCCGCCTGTAACAACATTTACGTTGATCAGAATCAGTAATTCCAAATATACTCCGTCAGGATCAACCACATTTGATTTTTAAAATCTCTCCAATTATAGATTCTGTAAAATATGTTAAAAATTATATAGCATAGTTATTAAGTCAAGTGTTAGGTCATACAGTTGCTTCGTCATTTCTCCTTTAATAGAAATCAGTCTCCTATTCAAACGTATTATTATTATTATTATTATTATTATTATTATTATTATTATTATTATTATTATTATTATTACATGCTAAGCTGCAACCTTAGTTGGAAAAGCAGAATGCTATAAGCCCAGGGGCTCCAATAGCCCAGTGAGTAAAGGAAACAGGGAAAAATAAAATATTTTAAGAACAGTAACAACATTAAAATAAATATTTTTTATATAAACTATAACAAATTTAACAGAACAGAATAAAGGGAAATAATGTAGAATAGTGTTCCCGAGTATACCATCAAGCAAAAAAAACTCTAACCCAAGACATTGGAAGACCATGGTACAGAGGCGTATGGCACTACCCAAGACTAGAGAACAATGGTTTGATTTTGGAGTGTCCTTCTAGAAGAGATGCTTACCATAGCTAAAGATTCGCTTCTACCCTTACTAAGAGGAAAATAGCCACTGAACCAGTACAGTGCAGTAGTTAACCCCGTGGGAGAAGAAGAATTGTTTAGTAATCTCAGTGTTGTCAGGTGTATGAGGACAGAGGAGAATATGTAAAGAATAGGCCAGACTATTCGGTGTATGAGGAGGCAAAGGGAAAATGAACCGTAACCAGAGAGAAGGATCCAATGTAGTACTGTCTGGCCAGACAAAGGACCCTATAACTCTCTAGCGTTAGTATCCCAACGGGTGGCTGGTGCCCTGGCCAACCCAACTTACTATCTATTACAAGCGG
>NC_090725.1:88516962-88524462 GCF_036898095.1 Palaemon carinicauda
CAGAGATTTTAAATTAGTATTTTGTGAAAAGAGATTGTAAACAGGCTGTAGAATTTATGCCCAGGAGGGTGTCGACAAATAGACAAACAGAGGGAAGAAATATATAGCTGTCGATGTTTATCATCGGTATTATACTGAAAATGTCTTGAGAAAAACACAAAACGAAAGACATCATAACAATAACCTACATATGTGTCTTTTATTTGTTTTATAATGTTTTAATTCGATTTACAGAGCTACCTTTGTTGATGGATATTATTTACTTCCAGTAGAATTTATAATTTCGGAAGAAAATTTAAGTTTTGAAATATGATATTTTTCACAGGAGTATATTTTTTTTACTAAATCTGGGTAGCCCTTTTATTTTAAATACGCCTTATAGTATAAGGTATTTCACTGGGGTTGAATGGTAAATAAAAGTAATGATAGCAACTACAATAACAGCGATATGGAAGATGATGATAACAAAAATAATGAACTTATTATTACGAGATTGTAATTTGTTCCATATATCGAACCACGAGCAAATGAACAAATTACTGACCGTAAGCTGCTGAGTGAAGGTCATTAAAAAAAATGTTAGAAAAGACAAACTTCTCATAGAAATTGACCCTATTCAGAAATCTCCTTACGATCGACCCAGCGGTCCTCTCTCCTTTGATCAGCGCTTCCATCTCCAGTGTGATTAAAGTCTTACCTTTTTCCCCTTGGTTGTTTTGTGTCATGGAAGACTTTATCCATTGGATGTTGTGTGTGTGTTTTTTTGTTTTTTTTTTTATAGTAAACTGCTTACTCTGGTATTAAAATTTTGATAGCAGGCCATCGTTACCCATGATAATTTGCAAAGTACCTCATTAGATGACAAATGTAATGTGAATATTCCCGCCGTTTTGCGCATTAATTTGGCTCATTAAGCCAGTCTTGTAATTACATACCTTGCCACATGTCTGGCCCCTAAAATGAGGGACCGGTACTGTTGGGAGCCACTTTTATACAGTAGATTGTTGTTGCTATCTTTTAAACTGAGATGGCACCTCAGCTCTGCCCCAAGGCAGTGCAAATAAGATATATACAAAAGTTCCAGTTGTTTGAGATGGCATTGATATAGAATTCAGGCCTCTGCACTATAGAGAAGACTTAACATACATACTACTTTATATATTTTGATTTTAGTGGTCTGTCTCAGGTGTGCGTTTTGAAAACCGCTCGCTCTCAGGATGCCAAAAGCATGTGAAGCCATTGTCTATTTTATTCAGCAGGTCTAGGTCGATTTTAGCAGTGGGTGAAACAAGCCTGCTAAGTTATTTTTTAAAATGCCATCACCTTCAGTGTGCATCATCAACATTGAAGACAGCCATATTCTGATTCGTTGTTCTTTGAATTCTATATTTCTTGTTTTCATTTGTAAATCAAGTTCTGTATATTTTGTAGATCAGGTGTCTAAAATGTATTGAATTAACTCCAGTGTGTGGTCCAAAATGTCAACATCATCCACACATTGCAGGTCAATCAATATTTTTGTTAATATATATTTATAGGTGTGTAACCATCTGGTGTTGAACATGGTACCATCAATTCATTATTCTAATTTTGCCTTTTTTCTTATTTTTTTCTGCCATAAATTCATTTTTAAGGAAATGAACCTTGCTTTACTCCAATTTCTACATGGAAGGATGAAGATTCCAAGCCCAGAATACTGACTTGTTTTTCAATGTTGGAACGAATGTTCAGAAGTATTTTGAGAAGTTTATTTAGAACTCAAGTATCTTCCATAAGAACACGTTTGAAACTCTGCCAAAGGCTTTGCTAAGGTCAATAAAGACCACGTATAAGTCTGTGTTTTGCTCTCGAAAAAATCTCCTGTATAGGTTTCAGTATAAAATTTATGTTGACAGTTCCTATTTCCTTCTTCAACCTGCACTGGCTTTCTGGTAGCACAGATTCAGGCATATGTTCATTTAAATGTAACAGCTAGTTTACTAGCTGTACCTTGAAAGATAATACTTTGACTATTGTTGTAGTCGCTGTCCTTTGTTTTTTATAGATAGGAATAATTATGGAGTCTATCTAGGATATTGGTTTTTGCTCTCCCATCTATAGGGTATAGATGATCTTTTGACATCTTTAATGTTTTTTAATGAGCTCAGAACTTTGTGAAATTGTGGAAACTTGTCAAGTTTCGTAATGAGTGGTTAAGGTATGGCATCAATATCCAACTCATCAGCAGCATTAGACTGGTTCAGTGTAGCATGGAAATGCTCAGTCCGGTTGTGTAGAATCTCAGTTCATTCTTTTAGGATAGTTGGGCCGTCAAGCGTGCTGACTGGTGATTGGTATTAAAATTTTGCATTTATTTTTAGTCAAAATATTATTTGAAATCCTTAGCCCTTTTTACCCACATTTAACGCTGTGCTTCCAACCTTAGATCCATTTATCTTTTCGCCTGTCCAGATGAATCATAGTTTGAAAGATATGCATTGTGTACTTTTGGTTTTTGTTTAAGTAATTAGTGTATGGTGTCAGAGTTCCTATCAAATAAGTCTTCATGAGAGTACATAGTGAAGCAAATTATAGTTTCTGCAGTATCTTGTATCAGTTTACTGAACTATTTCCACTTAGTGCCAGCGTCTTCCTCATAAATGTCCGTTTAGAAACAGAGGGCCTCAGCAAGCTGAGCATGTAAGGTGCAATTTCTTAGATTTAATTTTTTCTCCTTGCCTAATATCAGAGGGCAAGGGGAAACCTTGACGACCTAGCAGGCAACCCAGCTGCAGAGGATTGCCGAAGAGTCACATAAGTAAGTATCCTTACTCTCGCCTCAGTGCTTGTTCCAAATGTAAGCTATATCATTAGGGAAGCACCTGTACCCTTTGTCTTAAAACACTAGCCCACAAGGTTTGGTACCACTCACTTGGTTTTTAGCCTATCGGTCCAGGTGGTGTACTAGTGTGGTGCTAGGAGCCAACAAGTGAGAGCAGAGGTATCTATGGTGAAGATACCATACCTGACACCTCCAAACACCGCATTGTAGTCGTGGTGATCTCAGAAAAAAAAAAAAAATTCTAGCACATTTTTATCCTTTTACTGCTGAATCTAGGATTATCCCTGTCCAGAATACTTTTACTACATTAGTCAATTCATGTACCTGCACACAAGTTCTATTATCTTCATTCTATCTTTATACCTACTGGGTATTTTACCAACGTCTTGGAACGTCCTATTTTCCTTCTTGGATATCAAGTTTTATTTAAGAAGGAGAAATAAACTGAAAAAAAAAAATGACCAGACGGATGAAGGTGAATATACTTATATATATATATATATATATATATATATATATATATATATATGTGTGTATATATATATATATATATATATATATATATATATATATATATGTGTGTGTGTGTGTGTGTGTGTGTGTGTGTGTGTGTGTGCGCGCGCGTGCATGCGTGCGTGTGTGTACATAATTCCCCATAACCATTTCATACCGCACTGATACAATTAAAACTAATGAGAAAAGCACCAGAGGGGAAGTTGGAGCTGGACTAATTGCTTCTTGAAAGTAATTGATGGAGCTGAATTACCTGGCATTAGAGGGATCAGGAGGGTTGAGGATATCCATAACAAATATAATTTAGTGGAAAGAATTTCCAATTCAATGGCGTGCTGTTAATCGATTACAGGGGGTCTGACCTTGGCAGATGAAAGGAACATTTCTGTTGTTTGGATATGGTGATAATTTTTACTTCTATATTTTTTAATGAGGTTGTTGTTGGAATTTTTGGTTTTTAGTGTTATATTGGTTGATTTTGTATCATTATGTTGTTATTCTTATTTTGTTGTTATTTATATTTTTTAATGTGGTTGTTGTTGGAGTTTTGGTTTTTAGCGTTACATTGGTTGATTTTGTATCATTATGTTGTTATTCTTAATTTTTTTTATTATTATTAAACCAAGTTTCATTTATATTTTACGTATATTTTGGGTCTTTGCATACATTTATCCTTACTATATTTGTAAACTACTTTGATTATCATTATTGCAGTTTATTTTATTATGTTTTTTTTTTCTGTAGTTAATGTTACATAAGAATTATGTGTGATTTTTTTCATTTTCGTTTATATTTGAGTTGTCACATGATCCTGAAGGAAGAAGAAATAGTGAGATTATATTACGTCCAATGAAGCTTAAATGCCGTTTTTATGAAATCTCAGAAAATATGTGATTTTGGGGATCTTTTATCACATTAATTAGTACTATCACTTTTAAGACTTTAAGCTAAACGTTCGGGCTGAGGCTTATCCCCTCGCCAAAGTCGCCATTCTCTTAGAAGTATTCAGATCTTTCTAGATTTACTGAGAATCTTCACAATCTGATTCATGCAGTTCTTTTACGATACCCTTTACTTTTTTATTGACTGTTCCATTCGTTGTCATTAAGTCAACTTCCATTGTTATTGGTGTTCTTAAACCTATTGAATTCGATTTTTCATAGAGTAGGCTGCAATGAAATAAAGCCAGATATTTTGGCGGAAGTACCTAGTCATATTTTAAGTAAACCAAGCTGAAAGTATTTTTATTTCATTATTTATAGTAGACATTTTATGTTCCATTATTAATGCGTTGCTACTACGATAATCGCTTGTAATCTATAGAAATTATTATCCCTTTCATCTGAGTCTCCAATTACGTTCCCAATTGCAGTTCTTCCAGAGTTCTTGTTCTTTTGTTGTTTACATATTCTGATGTTTGACAGGTTTTTTGGTTTAATAAGTTCTATTTTGTTTTTAATTTTGTTCTTCGATTTTTTATTATTTATCTGTTGGAGTTTCAGGAGTAATTTATGATACAAGTTTACTGAGAACACTAAGACTGTCAAATTTACGCACGTAAACAATCTTGTACTGTGAATTGATCCTAGAGCTATTGATTTTGTTCCACCCCTGTTGTGTTTGGCACTTCTTCCGCCGTATTCCTGGGTGACTGTAGCAGTGTTTTGAGATCTTGATCTGCATCACGTGATCATTACTAAAACTTCTTATCGCTGATACCCAAGTTTCTTGTTTTATTCTGTTTTTCTTTTATTATCAGTCTCTTTTGGGGGCAATTTGCCTTTATGTTGACCGTATTTGGGAATGTTTATTTTTCATATTCATAGGCCGTTTATTTGTGACATTTTTCAGATGAAAGTCTGCGTAGTACCCACCTTATTTCTTTGCAATTTTACGTTTGATGTAATTCAAGCACGAAGGTACATTTTGAAACATTCTTTAATTTTTTCTTCTTATTTTCTTGTTGATTTGGATTGAGTCAAGACCAGCTTATAATATTTTTTCGTATACTCTTTAATCTGACTTTTATTAGGTTTTGGCTTTATTTTATTGATTTCCCTTATTTTCATCCGTTGTTGTGGTATTCGAGGTTTATATTGATTAGATTTTAATTTTAGATTTTCTGCATTTTTATAAGATTTTGTTATGATGATTGTTATATTAGTGTTGTACTTTTGAAGTGTTATTTTTTCCGAGAGATTCAAAGTCGTCAGAGAGTTCTTGGTTTTAGGCCAAATTGGTGTTTTTCACATCCTTCTTAGATTATTCCATAATAGAAACTTATTTCATCATTATATTCACAAATATTGATTCTTTTATTTTATGTAAGCTTTAAATACAGATTAAAACTGAGTTTTCAAGGTCTATAATATATTTTATCATTGCGTATATTTTGAATGAGAATTTATCCTTTTAAAAAAATTATATTTTATCCACTTATGAATATTGGGGTTTCCAACTTCATTAGAAATGAAAAAGTTTTCTACTTTTTTTAGTTATGGGCACACTTTTTTATAATTATTTATGAGTTGCGTATTTTATTTGTTAAAGTAGGGAGATTTGCATCATTAGAGAAAAAGGATTTGGGTCGTTTGCACGGGGATTTCTGAGAGTGAGTGAATTCGGCATCAACTCAACAGTCTGGTAGAAGCAGAGATTTTGGTTTACAGTCAACTGTCTTCACTCGCTTGCAAAAATCTAATTTGTCTGATTGTCTGACTAAGAAGCTAACGTCTGGTCTCTTGATGCTAGTGAAAAGGGTTAGGATGACATCTCTTCCTTGCATTAAAACCAAGTAAAGCCTTTCCCTGACTTACTGCAGTTGATCAACTATGTAAGAACTCTGCTGAATATTAGTCAGTTTAACACTGATCTTGTAAAAACGTAATATTAATTAAGAAGATTTAAGTACACAAGAGAAAAAAAAACTTCCATTCATGAAATGATGTAGGAAACATTAATAATAAAAGCATTTTAAGTGGCCTATTGAAAACATCCCTGCCTGAGGTTCGAGTCCCGCTCGAACTTGATAGTTTCTTGTAGTGTCTGCAATCTCACCATCGTTGTGAGCTAAGGATTGTGTGGTTGGGGGTAGCCTATACTATTGATCTACCTGATGAATCGTCAGCAGCTATTGTTTGCCCCCTCCCTGGTCCTAGCTTGGGTGGAGAGAGCTTGGACGCTGATCATATGTATATATGGTCGTTCTCTTGGGCATTGTTCCAATAGCCAGGAATTATCACTGTCCCTTGCCTCTGCCATTCATGAGTGACCTTTAAGTCTTAAAATGGAAAGCAAATATGCTGGGTAGAAATGTTGTCAGTATTATTGTTATTAAACTAAAAGTTAGTTTGAGGTAACACCGAAGAAAATGTTAATCCATTTATGAAAGTTTATAAAAAAAAAAAATCTCAAATGCCAAAGTTAAATTTCCTACTAAAGCTATTTTTTTGTAGATTAGGGAATTGGCTATGTTAACTTAATATTGTAGTGTGTCAAAGGTTCATTTAGTTTTTTTTTGATACTGTATAAATAATTAAACCTAAGATTGAGGTATCTTCACCTTTTATAACCTAAACAAATGAGTGTACCTGTAGAAACGCTGGGTCGTGCATGACTGGTACAAATACTGATTCAAAGTTTAGCTAGAAATTGTACAATCTAACTCTGGCAGTACATCTTTGTAGAACTATTGACAACATTGACTTTGATAATTTGGCATCATTGGACGAATCTTCCGCTCGTTAACTAGACAAGCAATATTATAGTCCGCTTCCGAATATTGTTCAATCATTTTTAAGATTAGGTGTTGTAATACCGTAGTCATTGCTTGAAATACGTTTTCTTTTGAAGGCTACACTTGAGTACAATTTTCTCTTGTGTGAATTATTCAGCCAGACATACTATAGTATTTTACCACTTAGCTTAATTTAGTTTTGTGATTTATTCCTCATAATTATCGTATTTAATGCAAGAGTAAATTAGCAGTAACAATGAAGAAAACTTATGAAGGACATCGTAGTTGCTAGCGATTCTCTTACCATAGTTTATGTTAATTTTATAGTAAACATTCAGAGAAAGGGTACCGTAGGATGAACATGTATGAAACATTCTCTCTCTCTCTCTCTCTCTCTCTCTCTCTCTCTCTCTCTCTCTCTCTCTCTCTC
>NC_090725.1:88529462-88534462 GCF_036898095.1 Palaemon carinicauda
CTGGTTCGCCCTTGGAAAGTGCTCTACCTCGACCCGTTTCTCCGTACTCTGGAAATATCTCATCTAGACCTGTGTCTTCACCCCCTGAAACTCTGTGCCCTCGTGTACCCATTAATCGTGTGCCCCCCTCTCGTCGTAGGAGCCTGCCGGCAAGTGCATTTCGCTCTATCTCCAGACGTTCCAATGCTTTCGAAGACTCTGTGGGTCAACTGAATGAAATGGAAGAAGAGGAAGAAGCCGATGAATACGACGAGGGATATGATGAAAGTGATGACTCTAACGTGGAGGAAAGCAATACAGCCAGTTATGGACGAAGTTTTCAAAATAACAGGTAGGTATGGACCTCTCTCTCTCTCTCTCTCTCTCTCTCTCTCTCTCTCTCTCTCTCTCTCTCTCTCTCTCTCTCTCTCTCTCTCTCTCTCTCTCTCTCTCTCTCTCTATTTATTTTTCATCACCCATAAATTTTCTGTAAAATTTTACCTTAATTTAAGTGTGTTTCATTAGGCCATCGTAACCAATGTGTAGGGAAATTCTGTCTCTCAGCGTGTGCTCTCGTAATGAAATAGGATTGTTTCTACCATTTCAAACAAATTCATAAAAATAAGACAGGATAAACCATCATGCACACATTACAAAAAGGGAACTAGTTCATCGAAGTCTGAGGATGGACCTTGACATATTTTTAAGGAAGGAAACTTATAATGGTATTGTCCTTTGTCAACTTTTTTTTTTTTTAAATCGTAAGAAATTAGATCTGCCTCAGATATTTTCCCTGAAGTGGTCAATAAAGCAAAGTCCCCTCGGAGAATATTTCTACTTATTTTCGGAATGGATACCATAAGTCGGCCAAATCGGATGTCGAGAACTGACGGCTCAAATATTTACGACTATTGGTTATTGGGAAGTGTGAACACCACAAAGAACGAATTGCTAGAAGAAACAAAATAACTCGGTATCTCGTGACTCGTGACCCCAGATATTTTTATTTAATAACTACGAGTTGAGCTTAGAACTAGTAACGCCTAGTCGATAGATATGATCCGCGGTTTTGCCTAGCAACGTCGTAAACAAGTTCACTTCTCGGGTGTTGATTACCAGACTTTAACGAGCTGCCGTAATAACAAAACATCGTCATCATAATCTCTCTCTCTCTCTCTCTCTCTCTCTCTCTCTCTCTCTCTCTCTCTCTCTCTCTCTCTCTCTCTCTCTCTCTGTTATTCTCTTATATTTTGTTTTATATATGCTACGCTTTGAAAACATTGCTCCCCGATTCTGATATTTCATCAGAATTCTTGTTTCTCTACTTCTCAAAGCACTGGGATGAAAAAATGAATAAAATTCCCCGTTTATGTAAGCTACACACACACACACACACACACACATATATATATATATATATATATATATATATATATATATATATATATATATATGTATGTATATATGTATGTATGTGTGTGTGTATATATATATATATATATATATATATATATATATATATATATATATACCTATGTAAATAATGTAAACAGTGTAGAAAAATAGTATGAGCGCCTAGTTCTGTCGGTACAGAAACTTTAATTTTGCTTAAAAAATCTATTATTACCATTCATTTATTTCTAGTAAATGTGCCTTTGATGTCATCGAAAATTGTGAATTGCTCTAAATTGAGAAATAAATATTAAATAGCAAATGGTAACTATTCTTTATTGACGAAGGGTTGCCAATAGTCGTTTTTAATTTCTTCTTTTACTTCCTTTGAAATATGGAGATGTTTTTGCCGACCGTAGCAGAACCTTGCTGACTTATTATTATCAATATATTTTTTTTTTCATGCTGATTCGGAACTATTTTTTAAAGGTTTATCATATGTCAAAAACATCTTGAATGAACTTAAAGAATATTCCTTAATAATGTTCTGTTGTAGTCTCTCTCTCTCTCTCTCTCTCTCTCTCTCTCTCTCTCTCTCTCTCAAACAGCGACCTTTTTACCCAGTGAACCCGTGTAATTGTTTCGTGTTTACCTAGAGAGGTGTTTTATTGATCGTAACTTTTCTCTCTTTCATTCTGTGAACAGAAATTACACTAATATTCTAGTAACTTTGCCAGATTATTATTATTATTATTATTATTATTATTATTATTATTATTATTAGCTAAGCTACACCCGTAGTTGGAAAAGCAGATTGCTATAAGCCCAAGGGCTCCAACAGGGAAAATATTCCATTGAGGAAAAGAAATAAAACAAGACAGTGGAAAACCATGGTATAGAGGCTATGGCACTACCCAAGACTTAAGAAAAATGGTTTGATTTTGGTGTGTCCTAGAAGAGCTGCTTACCATAGCTAAAGAATTTGTTATACCCTTACCAAGAGGAAAGTAGCTACTAAACAATTTAAGGGGGTGGGGCTTGGGTGCTTATCATATGATATATGGTTAGTCTCTAGGTCATTGTCCTGCTTGCTAGGGCAATGTCAGTCCCTTGCCTCTGCCAATCATGGGCGGTTAAAGTAATTAGCCCCTGAAGAAGAATTGTTTGATAATCTCATTGTTGTCAGGTGTATGAGGACAGAGGAGAATGTGGAAAGAATAAGCCAGACTTTTCTGTGTATGTGGAGGCAAAGGAAAAGTTGAGTCCTAACCAGTACTCTGGTCAGTCCAAGGACCCAATAATTTTCTAGCGGTAGTAGGCTATCTCAAATTCAGAGTATTCCTATTTGTGTCCTCGAAACTGCTGCTCTGCCTACCAATCAGAAATAATTGTGCCTGACTGCAAAGATATCGTTGTCCACAGTACCCTTGAGGAAGAACAGAGGGAAATTATCCAAGTGAATAATGAATGCAAATTTACTTATCCACTCGGCAAACAGGTATAGCACAGCATGTACCGCTTGTCAAAACAGAGGAGCAAGGAGATCATGTTAATTGTGAGCGAAACAAGTCACGAGTAGCAGATTTCTGGATCATAAGTCTGAAAACTGCTGTCAGGTCATATATAGGGGTCACCAGTAAGCACTAATTGTTTCCTTCTCTGCTATATCCTTCAGTTCTGTTCACTACTTTGGATAATGTTTTCCCTCTTTTTTTCTCTTTTTTGTGCGTTATAGTCTGTATAATTAATTTTAAGTTTTTTCTCTTAATAAGGGTTTCTTTCTAAACGTTTCTGAAGACTTTACTTCTTTAGCAGTCTCAATGCAAATAATCAGAGGAAGCAGTTTAGAAAAAAATATAGTCACAACTCGGCAGGATGTTTGTCATCGAACAAAGTTATCAATCATTATCTGAAAACTGGTGTTATATTTCCCTGCTTGGATAAGTATAAACATGAGTGTACTCTGAATTTTCCTTAAAATCGTTCAGTTCCCAAATTTTACGCGTTTTAGGTGTCAAAATGGGTTTAGGAAATTAGTATGTGGAGGTAATCATGTTTAGAAAAAACTCTCTCTCTCTCTCTCTCTCTCTCTCTCTCTCTCTCTCTGCCTTTATTTGCCAGACTTAACAGGTGCATATTCAAATAATACAGCGACAGTTCAGAAACCGATATCATCTTTGTTGTTGTTGTTATTATTATTATTATTATTATTATTATTATTATTATTATTATTATTATTATTATTATTATTGTCATTATTATTATTATTATTATTATTATTATTATTATTATTATTATTATTATTATTATTATCATTATCGTTTTGTTTCCTTTCATAACACGAAAGTTCAAGAATCGTTTTTCATTGTGTTTTGCTTATTGGTCCTAACTTTACCCTTTTGTAATGACGTGTTGTATTTGACGAGGCAACGGACATTTATTCAGTTACAAATTGATCCAACTATGAAATTAAGGTTTTGGTCACTCGCTTCAGGGATATTCAATGAACCAAGCTTCCGAGTTCGTATTTTCCCACACAGTAGTTAATATTTAAATAATCCTGCTATTCCAAAGGGAACAAAATATTTTAATTTTAGTACGTCAACTCTTTCTTAAATCGAAGAAAACATTTAAAATAAAGGTCTT
The DNA here is from genome assembly GCF_036898095.1 of Palaemon carinicauda. NCBI lineage: Eukaryota > Metazoa > Arthropoda > Malacostraca > Decapoda > Palaemonidae > Palaemon > Palaemon carinicauda. The sequence goes on from NC_090725.1 coordinate 88,533,480, forward strand.
GTAGGTTATGAACCAAGTTTAGCCCCTCCAAAAATAGATATATTGGATTGTACATGAATGATAAAGCACCTAGATGTTTGCAAATTGGATCACACTCGCAACATTTCCCTGGAAGTCTGCGTCTTTTAGTAAAAATGAATCCATGAGTTTTGAGGGTGATTAGGCCTTTGCAAGCAACAGGAATTTCTGTGGATGGTTTACGGCCTTTCACCCGAGTTTTCATTAGTTGCAAATTTGGTGATGAACGGTCGATTTTTTTTTTCTCTTCATGTGGAAGGATGACCATATATTTTCTTGTATTCATAGATTTTTACGAACGAATATACTTTATATTATCGGAGGGAGGAAGAAGTGTAACTAAACGAATATTTTCTTCGTTTTGATGTTAATGAAAAGTATTTGATATATAAATAAGTGCAGTGTATTATGTCATATATTTCTTACATCATAATGGCATAAGCAGATTGTCGCAAACACTTAAGAATGCTGTTCTCATAATCTTGAAATTTTAGAACATAAATACTGTACAGTTTATTTATTAGATTATTGGTGTGTTTTTACACGCCTTATATGAAACAGTTGAACGAAAATTATTGTGCAAAATACTCCCAGATCTTTTATTTTACCCGGCGAAGTGTTTGCTCGAATTTCAGTATTAGCAATATTGAGAAAAAATGTAAGTTAGGCTTCTTAGATAATGGACGAGCTATGGTAAAACAACAACGTGCGCTTTTAAGAGCTACAGCTCACGTATGCTTTTGCCCGAGCAGAGTTGTCTGAAATGAAATTGGAATATTTTTATCATTAACTAAGAGGTATTTAACTGATAGAACCTCGCGGGTGATAATGTAGGGTCATTGGTATTCAGAATCCTATTGAGTACACCAGACCACATTTAGTATGGTGTTATGTGGTAGAGGTCGGACGTAATTGTAAATCGGCATTTTATTTCGAACCTTGAGACTGCTATATGCATAACTATG
>NC_090725.1:88544462-88556962 GCF_036898095.1 Palaemon carinicauda
ATGAAACACTAAAATAAGAAATAAAGAACGGTATTTCTCATCACAACAAAACTCAAAGACATTAACATTTGATTAGATGAACATCGCTAGATGGAAAGCTTTTCTTGCCTCCTGAGGCATCTCACAGCCTTTTCTTTGTCACTTACATTGAGAACCTGAGCTTTCAATAGAATGTTGGCTAAAGTTGTACATGCTGCATTATTAGTAGCTAAAGGTGCATCTACAAAAGATAACAATTCACAAAAATGAAAGCGGCAATGCATTTTAGTCATGGCATGCAAATTATAGGCATTATTTACAAAAAAGACAGTTGAAATAGTTGGCACACTCAGTCCACCTCTATTCAAATGATCTAAGAACTCAGATGACACCTCGTTACCATCTTCATCATCCATGATATCCTCCATACTAGTGCTATTACAATATTTATGAACAACGTATCCAGCCAAATATACAACTTTATGCTTAAGGTTATCAGCAGACCTCAAGAGCTCCCGAGTGTCTTGAGGAGTGATCTCGTCAATGAGTTCACTTCGCTCATCTGGATTTATGGAAGAAGTACAATTCTTGTCGCAATCAAGCACACGAGAACTAGATTCTGGCATAATGTCATGCTTTAGAAGTGTCTGCAAATTTGTAACTTTTGCTGCAGCCATAATGTCAACTACATCAATGTAGAAGTTTCCACCACTTCTTTGCCTGGCTTGACCGAAAAACTTTTCCAAGGCTTCATCCGCGAATATAGCAGGAAGAACATAGTCAAAGTCTTTCTCTGCCAGAAGCAATTTGGCAGCAGCCACATTATTACGTGTAGACACAATGAATGCTTCAGCAGTTTGCTTAGTTAACTTCAGCTTACGACCACTACCTCCTTGCCATGTGCAGGTCGATATAATTTGGCAGGCGTCCTCCAACTTAGTGAAAGATGTACAGTCTGCTGTCCAAGGCTGTCTGGATTCGTCACGTAGATGTCTAGCTGAGAAACGGTCTTTCACATTCATCATCTTGAACCACTCACTCATTGTCTGGGTGAGAATGATGGTGCCTTCGCTGATGCCCAATGAATCCTTGAAGGTCTTTAAGGCAGCGACAGTCTTGTCATTGAACACCTGACATACTAAGGGTACGCTCTGGCGTTGAAGGGGTTTGGGGAAAACAGCGGTGTGCGTCAGCTTGGTTAAGCGAATAGGAGTAGCTCGGTCGATCTCATAAAGCTTCCGAATATCACTCCAGTAAGCTTTGTACTCATTGCCATGTACAAGAAATGAGAGTGTCTGGCCATCAACAGTAATCCAGTTGTTACGAATATTTTTGAAGATGTGCACGTAGTCGTACACTAAGAACATAGATTGCTCTTAAATGGATAGCACTTGACAACTTCCAGGTCCTCCAAGTTTCGAATAAACACTGCGATTGGTATTGCAATTGTCACATATCAAAGAAATCACAGTACCGCCAGCACCAACTACAGCTGAGGCAGCTTCAGTAAGAAGTTCACTCAGCTTATCGGCAGCTAGCTTTTTGCAGGGTAAAACACGTAGAATATAGCGTTGACCACCAAAATGGCAGGCAACTTCAACAACCATAGCATGTGAAGCAAGCATTTCATGGTCACTACCCGCTGCAACGTTTTGAGCATATCCTAGAACATGTCCTCCAGAAAATCGCAATGTCTCGATCAGCTTTACTTCATCAAACATTAGATTCACCAAACGCTACTGCGGCTTAAGCTGGTCGAATAACGTTTTGAGGTTGGAGTCCTGCAGACTACTAAAAAGCACCTCTTTTATCTTTTTTGTTGATGGTAGAATGATTAAGCCAGATCGACGAATCATTTTGTATGCACTGGGTGATATGTTGTGAAGCTGCATTGCAAATATCAGAGTGTCGGTATGAAATCGGCGACCATCAGGAGGTTTGAACACAAGCCGCAGCTGTGACAGAATGAAGGTTAAATGAGGAAGCTCGTGTGCTTCAGTCATTTTGCAGAGCTGGCTTATTATGTACTGAAGAAAGACTTTCCTGGCTTGTGTACTCATAGGTGTTTACCTGTTCAGTTATGGATCTAATCTGGGACCATTTTGAGAGCAAGCTGTTCTTTTGCAAAGGAAAAAGTTGTTTAGGCACCTCAATGCCATCTTTCTCAACTCTATTCAAGAATAGGAATCCAAAAGGTGAGTTGACTTGTTGTAGATGAAAGAACTGCTTGACAGTTTGTCCAGTAGCGTCAGTTCTTGATAGGTAGAGATCTTTCTGGTCTTTTATGACGTTAAAACCAGGAAAATAGGAGCTAATTTTGGCGCGAAATTGGTCGAAATCTCGGATTTTGTCTGCAGCCTCAGCAGCTGCATGCACCTTTTTAGCTCTTGATTGTGATGTAGATGATGATGTTGGGCGTGGGGCTGAGGTAACCTGCTTCAAAGCTGATTTTGGTATTCCAGGAAATATTGATGGAGGTTGTTTGGGTCGCTTGCCACCCTTAACTGACACCCATTCACAATTGAAATGTGTCTCACAAATAAATATCTCCTTCAAGCGTCTCAAGCTTTCTTTCTCATTCGGCATTGCCAATATCCATCTCTCCCTCTCCTCAGGATCTTTTGGGAAGGATATGACTTTTACATAAGGTGTCCCATCATAGTTCCCTTTACAACCAAAGCAGCTACAGTGACGTGGCATATTGTGAGATGACCAGCTGGACCGTTTCTATAACAAAAACAAAAACAAAACACATTAGTCAGTGAGATTTGAACAGAAAATGGGATTTGCATAGAAAACGAGATAAAAACAGGAAAAGTTGTGGGAGCAAAATTATCTTGAAATTTGAAAATACATAACATATGTCAATTTTTTTAAAAATCAGGCATGAAGTCTCTCAGACCCCGAGGTCCTGACGTTCCAGTCCTTCCTTAAAGGAGTCTATGGTCTGGCCAGACAGAAGACCCAGTAACTCTAGCGGTAGTATCTCAACGGGTTGGGTGGTGCCGTAGTCAACCAACTACCTTATATAATCTAACTCTGCATCATGTTTACTGTTTTTTTTATTATCTAATGAACTAAATTCATTTAATCGTATGTAGATGATCACTGACTTGTTCCACAACTAGTTTCATGAAGTCACTGGCTGGTTATTCATTTGTTTTGTTATTGTTAAGTAAGTCATCCCTACCCGTGACTGAGCACAGGTTTTTGATTTTCACATATCAGAAGGAATAGTCTTAAATTCCCCCTCTGGTTACACATATCCTCTGTAATAAGGATAAGTATTCAAACACAGTCATGAAAGTGACAGAAAATCTCATCCAGTAAAAGCTGACATTTATCATACAATTGATTGTTATTGGTCAGCTTCGCCACGTTAATCATACGATTTAATTGCCAAGTAAAATTTCTAAAATTGCGGGAGATGTCAACATCAACCAATGGAAATGTTTCAATTGTAAAGTAATGTGTATGATTGGTTAAATTTACAAAGATTTTATTAGTCACTACCTTTTCCCCACTTTTTCCTGTGCCAACTTTTATTTTTACCCTTAATTTCTAATCAGCGTGTTTGTATGTTCTCACTCGCATGAATTTCTGCTATTGTCTCTTGTGAAATAGGTTTCATATTGTTTCACATATCAAAACATTTGTGCAGATTATGCATTTCTGGTTGATGATCTATCCGTGGCCCTGTTGGCTATCGGCCTTCGACAAACCATAGAATTATTGCCTTGGATCGTCCTCCAAAAATTGTATTTGTGTATGGTCACAAACATACAGTTGGTTAGCGAACAATTTCTTTTATCAGTTGTTATATTCTTGAGTAGACAAGACCGTCATAGACGCGGAAGCCGTATTATTTTCAAATTCAGTGGCCGGTTTCTTCGAAAGTTGGGAATGTGTGACCCTATGCCTTAATTAAAGGATAACCTTAGGCTTTTTCTTGTAGTTTGGAAAGTTAAAAAGTATTTGTGATGGTCCTCTAGATTAAGCGAAACAAAGAAAGACACGTCATTTAATTGACGAAAAATATAAATGATACTTATATTTATATTACCAGTTTATGCGACCAGTCAGAAATGACGGCTAAATATTTAGATAGATATGCACACACACACTCGCAAACAGATTCAACCCTTCCTAACTACAACACATCACATCAGTTTGGGCAATTTAAGGAAGATTGTTGTTTCCGAGTGTACCTCTCGTGGCAACTCCTCTCACAAGCGTTTGACTACTCCCTCTCCCTATACCTTACAGCAGGATCGGGGAGAGACCGAGTAGCCATATGCTCTGCAATACCGCTCAGTGTGGCTGGAAAAAAAATATATAATGTGTATACAGTATATATATATATATATATATATATATATATATATATATATATATATATATATATATATATAATATGTATATAGCCAGTCTCTTGGTCTTTATTATGTAAGGGATATATGCATATTATATATTTATTATATATATGGATCTGTATATATATATATATATATATATATATATATATATATATACACAGTATATATATACAGTATATATATACAGTATATATATATATATATATATATATATATATATATATATATGTATATATAAATGTGTGTGCGTATCTTTGATTGTTTCTCTATATCCACTTATGAAATATATGAATTCTCGTATGTACAGTATATATACTTCCAGCAGTTGCCATATTTTTGTAATTGGTTCCATATGGTATTTTTTATTTGACTTTTTTGGCATCAAACATTTGATTTAGCAAATGCTGATTTTAAATTTTCTTGTTTTTTCTTTTGTATATATATATTTTTGAACCATTTATTTATTCATTTTCCTCATTTGCCTCTTTTAGAAAGATTTGTTTTTCAAAGTTGAGCTGAATTGCATACTGATTTTTCGTTCTAGACAAATTATGTTTACGAATTGCCTGTATTCCAATTTTGGATATATTTTTACTTTTTCCGGTCCTCTTATTTTCTGTTATTTGGAAACCTATTATCAGATGAACTGGCGTCTGGGATTGGCCCCTAAGATATCTGTCTGAACCATGCAGAACCTAAAAGGGTAATTTCAATTGATCTATTCAATATTCTTGCTTCTCAATTATAGTGTATATCTAGTCTATGAAGTTTTTGTATTTTAATATTCTCTTATATCTTTCTTATATGTATTTTCTATTTTCTAAATTAGTCCTCAGAAGATTATATATTGTTACTAAAAGGGTAATATTTCTTCCTCTCATTTACTTGTGTATTTCTGTTTGGAAGTGATAAACATGTATGGGTACGTGTGTTTGTATGTACAAGTTCTCATCTTAATTATATAATCATGTGACACTTTTTGTTCACTTTGTAATTTTGTATTATATCAATTTGTTATTGACGAGCTTTGGTTATTTTAATAAATGACTGTACATATAAATCAATATAGATAAGACTGTACAGTAGTGTTATGTATAGCTAAGCATTAACATTTTTGAGTTCTGCTAACAGGCCTAGTGTGCATATAGTGCTGTATAAACAAGTATATCTGTGTTAGGAGGTCACTATGTGTGTTTGTATGTAAGAGTGTATGTACAGCAGATTTTCCCAGATTGGGTATTATGATGACGGAGCATTTCCCTTGATTCCTTCAGTCCCCTGGCCCCTGGAGTTGATGCGTTGACCCCGATGCCAATACCCAACGTCGGCATCTGCAATGGACGGGGAACTGACTAGAATAAAGTCATGTCGGCTTTGTTAAGGTATTTTCCATGGGCCACGACACAGCTGAGGGCTCGCAAAGACAAAGGTTTCTATTTTGAAAGCAAGGTCATGTAAGACTATAAGATAAATAAAAAAATCATTTTATGGTTTGAGTAAATAATGGCATATTCATTTGCAATGAAAAGAATAGTGAAATATGTAACTTTAAAGAATAGTAAAATTTTTTCCAGTTTAGAAATTTATCCAAAACGACATTAATTATTCATAAAATATGATATTAAATGAAAAAGTTGAGTGGAATTGAAATTTCATAAAATATATTTGCTTTGTCAGATTGCGTTTTACAGTAAAGATTTAACTTTGCATCAAGAGTTTGTATAGAAACGAAAATATGTAGTCAGGAAAGAGACATCTCAGGAGAAGGAAAAGTTTTTGTTCATGGTGAGAAATTTATCAGAAGCAATGAGATAAATAATAAGAGAAATTATTTATTCGCACTGTCTTGCGTATTCATCGTGTTATTTTCTGTTTAAATTAAACTTCGCTTTTCAAATCTTTTCTTTTCACTTTGATTTAAATTCTTGAGAAGATCTGCAAAATAGAAATCTTTCCTGGAAGTAGTCCCCCTAGACCTCAGCCATCGTGACTCCCCCCGGAATGTGGCTTCTAGACCTATTCAGACACAATTGCTAATGCATGGCGTAAATGACGAGAGGCTACGGACTGGCCACTGGTACATAGGACCTCCATTTTGCATATAGTTGATTTTGCTTCCAGTTTACTGACACTACTGTATTTAGTCCAATCACGTCTTTCGACTTCTGGTGAGCACTTGGAGTAGAGACACGGCGGCGTCACAACGGGAATCTGGTATGTTAGACAGCATGGAAATAGTTTAGCATTTGATTAGTGAGGACGAAGCAAGTGACGTTATGTGAACGATACTTCAGGATGTTAGTTTTCTTCTTTTATTTCCCTTGCTTTTGATCTCATACAACTGTAAGGTATTTTAAACTAATTCCCTTACAATTCTCATAACTAAATTATTATTTTTGTTGCATCTCAAATATAAAAACTTTAATAAATTTGGCATTATTTGCCGTCTAATTATATTTTATTAATACTTTTTAAAGATTTTTCGTCAGCAGTCATTTTACAGTGTTTACTGTACACTTTCTACGGATGTATCGGAAAGGTACCAGAGGTCTTTTTGTCATTAATCATCGTTGTTGTTGTTGCTGTTGTTGTTTTTTGTCGTATTTCTTAGCTTCTCTTACAAGATTGAATTCTACGTGCTTTTATTTGTTCTATTAATGACGATCAACAACGATTACATAGGAGGAATACAGTTATACTTAAACGTGCTTTTATTTTTCCATTTATTACGATTTTATTGACGATCAACAACGTATACAAAACATTGGAGGAATACAAATTATACTTAATTTTCGATGCAAAAGCTTTCTGACATCTTCATTAGTATCCATTCTGATTAGGAAGGTCAAATATTTATGTACTAGTGTACGCGACCCGTCAAAAATGACGACTACATATTTAGATATGCACACACACGCGCGCACGCAGATTCAACCCTTCCCACCCATCCCCCTTTCCTCTTGGGGCACCCTCTCTTACCAGGGCATGACTAATTCTTCTCCCCTTATCCGAGGGACGGAGAGAGACCAAGTAGTTATAACAATGCCGCTGAGCGTGACCGGAAAGAAATAGATAAATATAGATAGATATATTTGTAAATATAGTCAGGCAGTTGCTCTTTAATATATAGGGGTGATTCCGGTGTTTTGCTCAATGAAGCAAAAAAAAAAATAAAAAAAAATAAAAAAAACAAGTTTGGGGAGAATTCCGAATATTCTAAATACTTAACCATGTATGTAGATAAATTACTAGTATTTTAGTCATATCACATGAGGTTGGACTTAAGATAAATAAAAAAAAAAAAAAACAGACGAGGAGAACGGCATATATAATGGAAGATTAAAGATCATTGGAAGGAGAAAGGGTCAATGAGGTGGAATCATTTAAATATTTAGGAACTATCGTCTCTAATACAGGATCTTTAGAATTAGAGTTTAACGAAACATTGAAAAAAGCAAATCAGACAATGGTTAGGCTAAGGAAAATTTGGAAATCAAATCGCTTGAAATTACATATAAAAATCAGGTTATATATCAGTTTGGTGAGGTCGGTGTTACTGTATGGACATGGTTCGTGGTATGAAATAATATTCAACAGATTTAGTAGATTTGAAAACAAAGCCCTCAGAAGAATATTTGGAGTTAAATAGCAGGACATGATTAGAAATGAAACTATAAGAGAGATTACTAGAGTGCCATATGTGGATGAGATCATGGTGAGAGGCAGATGGAGATGGTTTGGTCATGCTCTTTGCACTCCCCAAGAGAGATTAGTTCACTAAACTTTCAAATGGTCTCCACAAAGTATTAGAAATGTTGGGAGACCCAGGCCTACATGGCTGAGGACTATGAAGCGTGAAGTAGATGATGAATGGAGAAGCATTGAATTAAAAGCTGAAGATAGAGACAACTGGCGAAGCGAGCGTATTTTGAATAATGAGAAGCGTTAAACAGGGTATCATTTCGTCATTTATATCACATCTCGCATGTCTCTATCTATCATGAATTTGTAATTGCTCTGCGAATATAAGAATTTCTTAATTTTGAAAACTGCCATTAGTGATTTCAGTATGATTTTCGCAGTATCAAATTCTAATTAATATACCTTGGGGACAAGATAATAAACTTTGCACTACATTTCATTGTTCCTTCATTACATTATTATGATGGGAAAATCAATTTTAATTTTTTGATGTTTGCACAATAGACAAAGCTGTAAGTAGAGACACCGTATTCCAAGAATTAGAATCAGTATTTCTGAACACTTGTCTTTTCTCAACACTAAAATCTTACTGGATTATCTCCCTTATTTGAGCACTTGAGATATTGCACGTAGTTAAGATTGAGAAAATTGAATTTGATAAGTTGATGCTCCGAAATAATCCGCTTAAGGGATTATTGAAAAAAAAAAATCATTTACTTCCTCTAAACTGTCCTATTTCTCCTACTTATAACGGTCAAGGTTTGACCTGAGCTAACCTATTACCGTTTTTCAGGCTTAAATGCGTTTTGTGATGTAATTATGTCAGTTTCGTGATACTGGAAATGAAAAGCTTAGAAAGAATGTGAGGCAGTTCGTGGAACAAATTATCAGAAATAATGCATTTACAGTGTTATGTGTCTGTTTTCATAATGTATTATATAAATTAGATAAATAATTTTTAGGAAGATCTGACTATAAATTGCAATAAATGAGTATATTTCAAGTACAAGAAGTTTTATTATTATGGGCTTGCCTAAAGATCTTTTAAACGTAAAATGCGTTGTAGTTTATTAACTAGAAGGATTATATAATCTAACTCTTGTCGTTTAAGATACCTACACCCATATACGGTTGATATACGATAGGAATCCTCGTTTTGCATTGTGCCATATTCTTTGTTTCTTGCTAACCGGACCTGGTTCTATTCAGTTCTATTCTTTGCCCGTTATTCATGAAGTTATCGATAGATTTATGTTACATAGGCCGAACTTGATGATATCCAGTTTGTCTTGAAAAATAAAAATTGGTGTTGATAGATTTTGTATGATTTTTCACCATTACTGCTTAGCAAAATTCGATGATACTCATCCCCACTTCTGTATTAGTAATTCCTTGGTACCATCTGTTACATACAGTATCTAAGGCACTGTTCTCTTGATTTAGCAAAATTTTATGGCTTTTACAACTTTGCTATATGATAATATTGTACTGGTTAGAATCGTACCATTTTACCCCCAGCAAAAAAACATTTACATCTTGTATTATTATTATTATTATTATTATTATTATTATTATTATTATTATTATTATTATTATTATTATTATTATTAGCTATGCTACAACTCTAGTTGGAAAAGCAGGATACTATAAGCTCAAGGGCTCCAACAGGGAAAATAGCCCATTGATGAATGGAAGTAAATAAATTATATAGATGAAGTAATGAATAAAGAACTTTAAATATCTTAGATCAGTAATAACATTAAAATAGATGCCATATATAAACTATGAAGACTGACTCATGTCAGCCCGTTCAACATAAAAACATTCGTTGCAAGTTTGAACTTAAGTTCCACCGATTCAAGATCTTTCCACATCTTGGTCACAGCTGGAATAAAACTTCTTGAATAATGTACAGTATTAAGACTTAAAATGAAGAAGGCAACATTGTTAATAAAAGTAACTGCCTACCAAGTACTACGTACAGGATGGTACGGTCTGGGGATCTGAATGCAAAGGATGGTCCGCATTATAAAAAAATCTTATGCAACATACATGAAGAACTAACTGAACGATGGTGCCAGAGATTAATATCCAGATCAGGAATAAAAAATATAATAGACCGCAAGTTCTTGTACAACAAATTAAGACGAGAGTCAGCAGCTCAATACCAGACAGAACAATATTCGAAAGAAAGTAGAATGGAAGAATTAATACATTTCGTCAGAATAGAATGATTACCGAAAATCTTGAATAACTTTCTCAATAAGCCAATTTTTTTTCTGCAATTGAAGAAGAAACAGACGGAATGTGGTTTTCAAAATAGATTTGCAATCAAGAATCACACATAAAATTTGAAAGGAGTTGTATGGTATTAAAGAAATATAAATTCAGAGATCTGGATGTCAAGGAGCCACTGTCCTTGCCTATTTAAATCATACTTTGAGTTTTGTTAGGGTTCAATTTGATGCCCCATAATTTGCACCATGCATTAATTTTGGCTAGATCTCTATTAAGGGATTCAGCAACCCAAGATCTACATTGAGGTGATGGAATTGATGAAGAGTATCATCATCTGCATATGCAACGAGCTTGCTTTCTAGTCCAAACCACTACCCTGAGGAACACCAGATATCACATTTCTATTCTCACTATGGTGCCCATCAAAAATAACTTTTTGCAATCTATTTCTTAAAAATTCAGTAATGATGGTAAGAAAAGATCCACCTACTCTCAACCATTTGAGTTTTATGACAAAGGCATCATAATGAACTGTCAAATGCAGCACTAAAACCGAAGCCAATCATGCTACTCTCCTTACCACAATCAAGGGATTTCTGCACAGCATTGGAAATTGTATGAAGGGCATCACATGCTCCAAGTCCTTTGGACAATCGAAACTCATGAACTGATACCTATTTAGACGTTTTGCCAAAAGACAAAAAAAAATTATATAATATGGGAGTTGTGGAACTTGGGTGGTAATCAGCTGGACTTGAGCTATCCTGAACACATTTACCTAATGGAGTAATGTTACCAAATCTCCAACAAGTACAAAAAAATAACCTTGTATTGCTAACTTGCTGAAAATAACACATCCTAGGAGCTAACAAATCAGCAGTGTTTATAAAATAACAAAGGAAAACACTATTAGGATCTATACATCCATAATCATCAAGGTTCATCAAGAGCGTTTTAATTTCAAGGGACCGAAAAGCTAAACTAGTTAGTTTAGCCTCGGAAAAACTGGAAAGAGGAAGATCGAGTTTCTCGTCATTATGCTTACTGTCAAACACATCAGCCAAAAGGGTCGCCGTTTCCCTTGGTCAGTGAGTTTAGAGCCATCTGGTTTAAGTTAAGGAGAAACTGTAATATTTACACCAAAGAGTGCATATTTAAGGGTAGCCCACTACCTATGATCCTTGGTTGTAACAGAAAGGGTTTTTTTTTTAATGGTCAAACTATATTCCTTTTCAGTTGAAACGTGACCTTTGAGCAACAGCTCTTAGCCGAGTTTTAGTTATTCCTTGTCCAGTCTGATCTGTTACCCTTCCATTATGTATATATATATATATATATATATATATATATATAAACATATATATATAATATATATATATATATCTATATATATATATAAAATATATATGGAACAAAAGGCAAACGTAAATTTATGCCTGTCTCGTGAACTCGATTTATGCTTTACACATCATTGGTGAAGGATAGTCACTGTTCGAACTTTCATTTTGACATATAAGGAGTTTTATTAGCATTCAATTGCTATTCAACGAATTGAATTTATATATATATATATATATATATATATATATATATATATATAGATAAATATGTATATATATAATATATATATAATATATATATACATATATATATCAAATCAATTTGTTGAATAGCAATTGACTGATATATATATATATATATATATATATATATATATATAAATCTATATATATATATATAAATCTATATATATATATATATATATATATATATATATATATATATATATATTCGTTGTGTATATGTAATTCATGTACGAGTATATATACATGGATGCATACTTGTATGTACAGGTATGTCTTTGAGTGGTGTCTGAGCGTATATGTAATTATACCACAGTGAAAGCTAGATGGTCCGACTACCATTGTCTCTGTTCTTTAAAGGCTCTATTGTCATAAATCCCTCAGTGCAGAACCTCGTCACTCATAGCCTATCTCTCTCTTTTTCTCTCCGTTGCAGTTCTCCCGACAAGAATAAACGCCTCCAAATTCCTAAACGGTAAACTTTTGAATTTAATTATTTGCTTCTCTTTTATCTCTAAATATAATATTTTTTAGTAATTTTTTACACTTTTACATCATTATATTTGTCCTTTTCTTACCCCCTTTTAACATTCACGGTATATCTTAAGGTTGTCAGAAGTAT
>NC_090725.1:88561962-88569462 GCF_036898095.1 Palaemon carinicauda
AGCAAAGCTGTACTAATCAGAACCACACCTTTCTGGGTTAATTTGCTGTGAGCTATCAGACTAGTCTTCCACCACCACTTATCCGTAGTGTCCAGCATGGTGATGTAAATGGCCAAACCCCAGATATGAATAAGGACATGACTGAGGCTTTTGTCCTGCAGTGTACTAGAAATTACTACATTTGTTATATATATATACATATATATATATATATATATATATATGTATATATATATATATATATATATATATATATATATGTGTGTGTGTGTGTGTATTTATATATATATATATATATATATATATATATATATATCTATATATATATATATATATGTATATGTGTATATATATATATATATATATATATATATATTTAAAAATAAATGGCTCGACATTCACTAAGCGTTTGAATAGTACGGTGTAACTGTATGGACAGAGTCATGGTATGACAATGAAGCAGATTAAATAGGTTCGAGAACAAAGCCCTCAGAAGAAAAGTGGAAGTTAAATGGCTGGAGAGGATTAGAAATGAAACTGTATGAGAGATTATTCAGGTGCCATATGTGGATGACATTATGGTAAGGGGTATATGGAGATCGTTTGAGGATGCTCTTCGCTCTCCTCGAGAGAGATTAGTTCACCAAATATTTGAATGGACTCCACCAGGTACGAGAAGAGTTGTAAGACCCAAGCCCACATGGCTGAGGACTAAGAAGCGTGAACCAGATGATAAATATAAAAGCATTGATTTAAAAGCTCAAGATAGAGACGACTGGCGAAATCTAACCGAGGCCCTTTGCGTCAATAAGCATAGATGATGTTGATGATATATATAATTTCTTTCTGATCACGTTCAGCAGAATTGCCAGAGATATAACTACTCGGTCTCCCCCTGCCCCTCGGGTAGGGGGAGATGGGGGTATTCACACAGTGGTGGGAGTGGGTTCGTGTGTGTGTATCTATCGAAATATTTTGCAGTCATTTTACATGGGTCGCACATAGTATATATATATATATATATATATATATATATATATAAAGAAAAGAATGTCGGAAAGCACTCACAAACACACACACACACACACACACACACATATATATATATATATATATATATATATATATATATATATAATACTATATATATATATATATATATATATATATATATACATACATATATATATATATATATATATATTAATACTATATATTTATATATATATATATATATATACACAATGTTTTTTTATCGGAAAAGTTATTTTACAGTGAAGTTAAACTTTTTTAACAGTCCAATAAGAGTAGCATTAATACAAGCAGCGAGATCAGTTACGCCTAACTCTGGCCAAGACAGACGTTCCAGAATAAGTATTGATCTCTTGTAATTTTCAAGGTCACTCACTTGTGATGTTCTGAGGTTTGGAGTGAACACTCGCATTACGTGCAGACCAAACACACTTACACACACACACATATCTATATATATATATATATATATATATATATATATATGTGTGTGTGTGTGTGTGTGTGTATTATATATATATATATATATATATATATATATATATATATATATATATATATATATATAAATCTGTCACACTTGGCGGCATAGCCAGACATATAAATTCTTGGTTTCTCCACGTCCCTTGGAAGGGGTAGAGGGAATAGTCATACCCTGGTTAGAGAGAGTATCCTGTGAGGTACACTTGGAAACCACAATCATCCATAAATTACCGCCATTTATGAAGGTCGCGTACATTATTGTATAGAGATATATGTACTGTATATATATGTTTGTTTGTGCATGTATTTATATCTTATTTTGTGTATGTTTCTGAGCTCTGAAGTTATGTAAACAGTACATAAAGAGGTAAGAAGAATTTGTACACACTATTACTGATACGTAACTTTGCTGCATACTGCTTAAGTAAAAAAGTTTATATATATATATATATATATATATATATATATATATATATATATATATAGTGGTAAACCACTATGTATGTATTTATAAGCTGTGAGAAAGCTTTTGATTCTGTCAAAGCTCAAGTAGAAATGAAAACCCTTCAAAGACATGGAGTAGATGAATCTTATATTTGAATAGATGCAGATATCTCTACAGGATGTACAGCAATCCTATAACTACATAAAGATAGTGGGAAATTTTCAATTGAGAAAGGAGTTAGACAGGGAGATTTCATCTCTTCTTAGTGATTTACAGGAAGCCTAGAAGATATTTTTAAGAATTTAGTTTAGGAGAATGTAGGAATTAACATTGAGGGATATTTTAACAGCTTAGGATTTGCAGACGACCGAGATCTATTTAGTGAATCATGGGAGGGGCTGTAAAAGTTGATAGAAAATACAATAGAGAAAGCAGAAATGTATGACTGAAAATGAATATGAGTAAATTTAAGAAAATGTTTAATGATGATGTAGAGACAACAAATAATGATTATGGACGAACTTCTAGAGATGTTAATGAATATACATATTTAGGACAGTTAGTTAGCATTTCCCTATGATATGAGGTTGAAATTAAAAGAAGGATAACTATGGGATGGAGAGCTTTTGGTAACCAAGGTGAAGTTAGGAAATGTAAAATGCCACTCACGTAGGAGGGAAAAATTGAGGAAAGATTGAGGGATAATTAGAGCAGTTATTTTTTAATTTGGCATTATAAGGAAGATAACATCCCTCAAACAGAACTTATGGAATATCACAATGTAAACTTCGAATGTAATGGCCTGGGGCTTGTTTGCTTATTTTGATGTTACTGAAATCATTTCATTATTTTTTCTACAGAATGATGTATTATGGATCATATTTTTGGTTTGAATAAATTGACTCTAGTCTTGAATATCTAAATTATTTCTAATAAACACTCCTAAATTTTATTTATTTACCTTTTTTATATTTGATCATTTATAGGCTTCGGAATCTTAAAGTTTGTTGAATTATAGTATAAATTGACACCCTAATGTAATCTCCCCTATATTATAAAGAGCGTGTCTGGCTACTCACACATACACACACACACATATATGCAGTATGTATATATATATATATATATATATATATATATATATATATATATATATATATATATATATATACAGTGTATATATATATATATATATATATATATAATTTATAAAGTATATCTGTATATATTTATTTTCGATCACGCTGAGTGGCATTTCTAGATGTATAACTACTCACTCTCTCTCTCTGTCCCTTGAGTAGGCGGAGAAGGGGTAGTCTTACCCTAGAGATAGGTAGTGCGTGTGCATATCTATCTAAATATTTAGCTGTCATTTTTTGGCGGGTCGCGTACGCTGGTTACGGTATAATACTAGTATAATTCCGTAACAAATGTAAAAATTGTCAGAAGATTACTGGGCAGGAAAAGACTACTCGTGTCGGGCACGGATGTTCTCTAGTTGCACATACTTGATCAATAAACTATCACACACACTTCCACACGTGCACACACACATACACGCAAGCAATAAGTACATACGCCATTAGTGAGTTTTATTTACTGTATATATGACAGTGCACGGCGTTGGAATAGAGAGCTGCAATGAACCAATGGTGATTATGTGTAAAATAACAAAAAAATAAAAATTGGTCATAGGTGTAATTTATGAGGGAATTGAGGTAGATGACGAAGCGGATGGGGAAAATGAACGAGAGGATTTATGGGGGAACGGGGAGTCGATAAAATGCATGGGGTTGGGGTGGGGTAGGTGTTAGAGATAAGTGTTATCACTATGTTTTTATGTCATTGTCAGCCATCCCCTATTTTTACCGGGAAGTCCTCTGCCTCACGCAGTTATTACTTGGGTGTGCTACGTGTTCTTTGATATTATATAAGCTCGACTGATCGTGTGTCGAAGGTTTCACTTGTTATTCGTCTGTTATTTCATTTAAATAACCGTTAAATTGACTTTGTATAAGTTGAATTATTTATTCACTCTGAATTATTCAACGGCATATGGAGGTTGCATGAAAATTTTGGAAATTTAATGTACATCGTTGCATTCTCTTGCTTGGAATATTGCAGGGGATTAAATTGTGCACGTGATTTTTCCATGTTTATCCCTCTGCTAAATCTAATTCACTTTTTTTCGATTATTTATGGATGTGATTCGTCTTTCTCTGAATTTCAGTTACGAAATTCCTTCAAAACGATACGGCATTTTGAGTCAATGAATTTCTATATAGATGGGGGAATTTTACCAAAAAAAAGAAAACATATTTGGAAAGAATAACGCCACTAAGGTTCCTTATGAATTTTATGACGGACGTGTGCTAATTTATCTTTGCAATAAAACCAAGTCAATCATTTTTGTAATAGAAACCAGTTGTTGACCCAGTATTTAATGTCAATAGGAAACTAGCCTTAGTCCTTACAGAGGAAAATATTAAAAATAAACGGAAGTAAAGAGCAAGGTTGTACCGGTTAATGGAAGCAGTGAAAGTCGAGTTTTGAGTACTAACATGAATAGCAGTATATATAAAATATGCCTGGTTCATTGAAAATTGTGTGAGAACATTTAAAAGGGTGATGGTAGAACGAGAGAACATCTGAAAATAAAAGGCACGAATAGGATCTCCGTAGAAGATCCGAAACTGTGGAAAAATGAAGTGTGAAATAATCAGACTTGAACACGGGAAGATATGGCGAAGTAAATTAGTCTGTAAGAAGTTGGAAGCTCAATATTGAACTGTAATGAATACGATAAAACCATAACAGTAATTCACGAAGCGCCCTGAGACATCACGTCTCCCATTCAGTGTGGATATAATCCTCACTCAAGAAGGAGACGTCATGTCTCGGAACTATCTGTGAATTATATTCTATTTTCAAAACTTGTGATTTATTGTATTCCCTAAGAATATAACCTAGAGGGAAATGGTGATATGGGTTGCTAGGAATTTTTTTTATATAGAATATGATGAATAAGTGGTTTTAAAAGCTAAAAAGTTTTGGTATAAATTAGATCAGGAGAGAATAAGTTGCATGGATGTCTGGGGAGTCTTTGTAGTGTAGATAGACTAATCAGAAATATGCTGGTCATAAGTCTTTGGAGAAAGGAAGAGAGAAGGGGACAAAAAGTGTAAAGGTTTAAATATAACTGATGGTTGTTCTGTGTAAGAAAAGGAAATGTCTTCAAAATTCTAACAATGATTTCCGAACATAAAGCCATCTCTGCAGTTTCTTTTGTATAGGTATACATTATGTACTTTACATATGTAGGTATGTATCTCTTTTTATATATATATATATATATATATATATATATATATATATATATATATATATATATATATATATATATATATATATACTTACAGTAACATTGACATTAGAATATCTTTTCTTTATAGAGAATGCCGTACAGAAAAGATAAATTAATAAGTGTCAAGTTGTTCCTGTTTTTGTGTAAGACCACTTACACACGAGAGGTCGCGCAAAACCAATCTTCTACAGCCTTGCATCGAACTGATTCCCAATTTCCCTCCTGGCCAGTAACAACAAAATGAAATTCTGCCTCGTGATGTGATACCACTATTTTCCATTACCTTCAATTAATCAGCCAAAAATAGCTTCGATTCCACTTTGGTGATGGCGCTTTGGACCCGAGTTATTTTTAACACGTACGAGACAATAGAGTATTTTTGTAGTGTAGTGAATTTCTTTCAATGCATTGAGGCCGCTTGTGAATTTGCTATCCAACCCTATAGTTTATATAAATGAATGTGAATTGCTCATTATTTAAACAGAATTTAATATCGAATACGGGGTTATCATTGTTTTCAGTATTCCATCACATGATTCTTGTTTAAATGAGGCTCTCGGTTAATGTTGTTTCGGTTCGGTTAGTAGGTGTTGCGACGAAAGCTCATTGATTATCAGTCGCTCGGCACAATACAGTGCATGAACAGTTTTATTTCTTCATGTAATGGATAATGGTAATTCTATTCATTAAATTGCTCTTGTTATTCATTGATTTAATTGTTTTTTTTTTTTTCTGTGGTGTTACTATTGATTCTGAGCCAACCATGTCCTCCGTTGAAAACGCATCTTGTCTGAGTGACATATTCTTCTAGACCTCTCTCTCTCTCTCTCTCTCTCTCTCTCTCTCTCTCTCTCTCTCTCTCTCTCTCTCTCTCTCTCTCTCTCTCTCTCTCTCTTTTCTCTTTTTTACAACCCGTTGTTTGTGGGGACTTTTAACCGTCTTACGTAGCGACTATTGTATTTGTCTGTACATCGTCTCTTTCCAGTTCGTAAGAATATTTATAATCCTTTCCTTTTTTACTTTTTCCACTTGTTGCGAAACTTCTATCTTTGATACATATAAAGATTTGCATTTATCCATAGGTGTTGCAGAAATAAGGCCAAAAAAAATAAAAATGTTGGATTACTGTTTCTTTAGATTAATTACAACGAAAATTTGGATTATCATTTTCTGGAGACAACGGTCAGTCACGAGGACAGATGGGTAAGGGTGGTCTCTTCACATTAGCACCAGTCATCAAAAAAGTTATTTATTGTAATCGTGCCGAGTGATAGTTTGCATGAGATGTTGCAAATATTTCAATTTTAGATCTGCTATTAATGATTATTTTATGAGTATTCGGATTAGGTCCTTCCGTCGTAGTAAGACACAATTAATCACCGTAGACCATCTTTTGTATTGTCTATAGTTCCTTATCGAAGGTGAAAGGTTAGAAAGCTGAAAAAAAATATTCACGAAATGTGTATTAACATCGCCTCTCCAGCGAGAACCCAAGATATCGGTCCTTGGGGTGTAGAACACCTGGAACTCTCTCCTGAATTGTCCATTATGTCTATGTTGACCTGGAGGTTAGGTGTGTGTGGTAACAAAGATGAAGAGGGGTGTGATTTGAATAACTAACGCCATTAGAAAAAACCAACCTCATCCAAGCCCCTTTTAGGAAAAGGCGAACTTTGCCAGGCATTGACAGAATGCAAGTCCAAATAACATACCGATAATGGCTAATCAGTACTTGCCCAGAACCGGAAGTATAACTCCTTGTTTGTGTATATATATATATATATATATATATATATATATATATATATATATATATATATATATATATATATGTATATATATATGTATGTATGTATATATATATATATATATATATATATATATATATATATATATTTATTCTCATGAGTGGAGTGGGGAATTGTTGGTCTTTGCAGGTGATATTATGCTGATTGGGGATATTGAAGAGAAACCACAGGACTTAGTAAATGAGTTGGAAAGGGGTTTCAAGAGAAACAAGTTTTCAGTATATAGAGTAAGGAAGTAAATGAAAAATTTAGAAGATGTCGCATTGAATTTAATGATGGGTGGTGCAATGCGAGTTGTTGATTCTTACAAGTATTTTAGACTCAATATAATGTGTTATAAGTTTAGAGAAAAGGTTAGTGCACCAAAA
>NC_090725.1:88574462-88631962 GCF_036898095.1 Palaemon carinicauda
TCAATCCATCGTTTGAGCTTCCTTCCCCTGCATCGTTTGCAATCTCTAGGGACTCTTTCTGTTATTCTTTTTTCCCATTTATTATCTGTCATTCTCATTATGTATATATATATATATATATATATATATATATATATATATATATATATATATTTGTGTGTATGTCTTTTTAAACATGATATTTTTCATCAAGCTCATCAAGTCATCGAGATTAGTTATCCTAAATAGATACATCCATGGATCAAAGGTTAACTTAGAGAGTAAAATATGTATTTAGTAGTTGGTCTACTTAATGGGGGTGAGGTAGCTCGAGAATCAGAATGTTACTCTCCGAATCCTTCGCTGCCGTGGATGAAATAGTTATAGCTTATGAAATGATTGCATAAGTGTTTTAAGTGTTGGTATATATGTGTGGGTTCAATAATTAATACTTGCCAAATAACTAAATTGTATCATCGAACTAATACGTAGTAACATTATGAAGATACTTGAAGTTGATGAAATTGAACCGAGAATGTTAAAAGACCGTAATTAAATTATCTGCCTTCCTCGTGAATATGTTTAAAGTAATTGTATTTTTTATCTTCTATTAAAAGATTAAACGTAACATTAGCGGCACTATATGTGAAGGGTTATCAGACACAACTTGGAAGGGATCACAAAAGTTTGATGATGAATTATTATTTTTCATTTTCCAAGATGTAATTAAAGGCACACAAAAGAAGGCCTGTACTGTTACGAAACCCACCTTTGTTGTAAACTTATATAAATATAATAGCATATATCTGCACTATAAATAAATGTAATATATTCACAAATAAAACTTCGAAAACAAAGAACAAAAGAGATTTAACCCAACTAACCCTTTCGTACAAGATGATGAAGATATCGTTTTTTGCTCAGTTTGAGAACCTCATTCGTATTCATTAATCCTTTTCTTTTAGATGGATAAGAGTGAAATCTTTGAATCACGAGATTCTTTTCATCATATCTCATGAATACTTCAACTCTTTTTTCCTTCTGGACGTCAGTCTGGTTGCATTGTTCCTAGTGTGGCTTTTGTCATAGGCGTCAGGTTTTTCACAAAAGACCTTTTTGAAACCTGTAAGTATTTCAAAGATAAAATTATCTGCTCTGTGGGTACTACGTGGCCTTTTTGGATCCAGAAAAATTCGATATGATCCATCGTTGTTTTGGAATGAGCCAACTGTAAATTCCATTAATAATGCTTAAATCCATCGTTCAAGAAATTTTGGATAAATGTTACTGCTATGATAGAAAAGTTGCAAGACTTTAAAAAAGGAGCGAAGGTCTGAAAATCGTAAAATTTGTATAGTAAGTTGTTTTTGTGATTATGATGACTGTTTTCCAAATTCAGTAATTAGTAATAGGCAGCAAATTTCGCAATCTGTGCAATAGTCAAAATAATATCACAAGATTCAGTGAGGATTCACGAAGTTCTCTGTGATATCATCCTATCTGTCCAAGTCCGATCCCTGTTATTGTCCGGAAAAGTTCATTTTTATGTGAATCTAGTCTATTGAAAGCTTCTCTTGTAGCGGAATCTTTATCAGACTTATTCAGAGGCTCCCTCTTGCACCATCTATGCACTCTGGTTTCTCCTGAATGCGAATGCACTGTGGCAAACGGCAGTCATTCATTTATTTAAGTCCTTAAATTCGTTGTTATGTATAGATCGCATTTCACGAGTATTATTTACTTCTTTTTTTAATGTATTAGATCCCTATGCATATTCTTATTTTTGTTTATATATTTGGATTTCCTTGATTTATTATGTCGATGACCCTTTCGTTTTCTCAATAGGTAGATTAATTGTCTTTTCATTGTGCATCTGTTTCTCTGTTTCCTTCTTTCTCTTACTGTGAGAAAAATCAGGTAAGATTTTTCATTTTTTCCGTTGTACCCATCCTTTTTTCCACCGAAATAAAAATGAAATTTTAACGGTATTGTATTATCTCATTGTTTTTCTTCTATCCTTACGTCATTTTTATGAGTCATATTTTAATGAAATTTTTTTATTTGTTAAAGGTTCCTTTGCCATATCTTCTATATTGACGCCGTTTCTTTCCATATACTACGTAACTTTTGATGATACCATGTATAAAGTCACAGTAACGGTTATTAAATGACATACCTGTGATATGTAAAAAGTATCATTTTGCCAGAATATTCCTTTAATAAGTTGTTACTGATACTGCCAAGAGATGAGGACCATAATTAAGTACAGTTCAACTTGGGCAATAAATAAGTGTAATGTTTTCCCTGTAAATCTCAGCTTTTTAATGTACGGTTGGACACTGGAATTCCTTGTGCACCTAACTCTGAAGAAGTTTACCCAGCTACACCCTTACTGCATGAAGAGTTCCTGCGTTTTGCCCTCCCACCACCTCTGCCATCTCTTCCTACGCTATGTTAAGTTACTCGGCGCGAAGTAAGGATGTCACAGGGTGCACTTTTTCAGAGCGAGGTGTACTAGGGACTCGCGTGTCCAACTGTACTATTAGATATATGATTTTTTTCATGCAATCTATTTCGCTAAAACAAAAAATGTTCGTTCTTTCATTTTCTTTTTACATTCTTGATAAAGTCAGTTTTCATGAAAGTGTCGTCTTCATGTTGCATTACTAGCCACTGAAATTTCTCTTGATTAGAGTTTATTATAACAAAAATTCCAAGCATCTGCTAAAGGTGATGAAATAAGTGGATAACGATTCTGATTTAATTTCTCGCAAATAGTGTTGTATGGTTCACAAAGGAACAGCCAAATACTTTACTTGTGTGTTATGAAATATACAACAGATCATGTTACAATTACATTAAGGCGTCGAATTGTTTACATAAATCAATTTGCTTCCTCTAGTGTTTTGATAGTCTGTATAATATTAGTGAAAAAGCTGTTGACTAGCGATATCCTTAATATGTTGTATACATTCTTACCACACCTTTCACTACTCCTGGTGTCAGCAGAGCAAGCGGAAACAGCAGGAAGGAGGGCATTCTAAAGCCTTAGTTAAGATGGACGAATTAAATAAAAAAATGTGTAACTTTGCTGTTGGCTCAATTGCTGTCATACCTTTAACAAAGGTCCTAAATATAAAGCGAGGAATAGAAAGAAGTAGCGAAAAGGTCTACTTGATGTAATGATCCATCATAATTAAGTGACGTTACAGAGATGGCCATTAGGAAATGAACCTGAATATAATTTGTCATTTAGATGTTCATGACAAACGTTATTGATAAACTCGATATAAACGCCAATTATCTTCAGTGCTATTGTTCTTGTCCAGGGTGTATATAATTGTTTCATGCGGCGAGATCGTTCCTGTGAGAATGCTTGTAAAAAATAAGGCAGAAAATTCTTCGAGGAAACTGATAAAGTGTTTATTGTGAAAAGCGCAAGATGCGTTGCTCTATACATTTGAATTCTTATTTCTAGTTTTTATTTGAAAATTTTACATAGCAAAGGTGAGTTAGGCAAAACAGTTATGAACATTTAAGTAAGGGTGGCAAGTCTAGAGTCAGGAGACTAAGACGGTCATATTATAGACAAAAACTCAACGTTTTAGGTGTGAGATTAAGAAAAATAACATTGATTTCATCCTTGTAATATGACATATTCGTGGCTCAAAGTGAAGTTCTAATTCTTTTTGTATTATTATTTGTTGTTTATATATATATATATATATATATATATATATATTTATATATATATATATATATATATATATATATATAAAGTGTGTACATATATATTCAGTTTTTCTTGAATGAGCTGTTGATTTAAATAATTTTAGATATATTTTTCAATATATATATATATATATATATATATATATATGTGTATATATATATATATGTATATATATATATATTTATATATATGTATATATATACATATGTGTGTATGTGTGTATACATATATATTCAGTTTTTCTTAAATAAGGCATTGGTTCAAATAATTTTAGATTTATTTTTCAATTCCATGAAACGAGAAAACATTTCACTCACGCATTACCAACACTGAATATGTAAATGCCATAAACCTCGAATATTTATGAAGATGATGCTGCCAGAAATATGTTGATGTTGCATCACATGCATGCATACCAATTATCTTGTACCATGCAACCAGTCATGGTTTTACTGCAGTCCTTCCTATTGTTCTTGCAGTAGCCAACGTTTGTCATGCTATTCCAGTCAATGAAGAAAAAACGTCTCTCTCTCTCTCTCTCTCTCTCTCTCTCTCTCTCTCTCTCTCTCTCTCTCTCTCTCTCTCATATGGTCTTTTATCCGAAACTTTAATTGTTTAAAAACTAATCTCTAAAGAAATTTAATTGGTGAACGAAATTAAATAGTACCCATCACATGTTAACAACCATCATAACGGGTGGCTTTGCATGATTTCGTTTCTGTTCGTGAGCGTTTAAGGTTTATTAAACTACTTTGTGTAAATGCGTCTACTTTTCCGTTCCTTTAGCTACTTTTTATTTCTTTTTATGAGGACAATCGGAAGGGTCTCAATTTTTAGTTGTGGGTGGTTTACAGAATTCCATGTATTCCCTATGTATTAAAGTTCGTGAAATAGGCTGAAAGGGTTTGAGTGTCACCATTATCAGCAAAGTTACTAGTCAAGGTCACCCATAGTAGGTTGGTTTGTTGTGTGCGATCAGACGAAAATCTTCCACCATCACTATTCCTCACTGGTCAACGTGGTGATGAAAGCGAGCCAAACCCCAGATGGGAATTGACATGTCTGAGGCCGTTATCCTGCTGTGGACTAGAAACGGCCGCATTTGTTGTAAAAATAAGCAGATATGTCACGAAAGTCTATAAAAATAAATTATTCGTCTTCCATAGTAATTGTTTTTTTAACGTTTAGTCGTGATTCTTCCTTCAATTATTTCCTGATCTTTTTGAAAATGTGTTTAAGTTTCCGGTGATGTTTGGTTAAGTCCATTCTAGATGTTCATTTCGCTATTTGTTTCTATGTGCGCGTTTTCGTGGGTCTGATATTGCTGGATAGTACAAAGTGTGTGAAATCAATATGTATTGTCAGAGTATTTTGCTTAGGTTCGTCTGATACGTTGCCCTTCAAGACATATGAAGCTCCCCGTCCCTCCTTCGAGTCTTTCAAACGTTCGTCTTGTCTGCAGACATTTGATTTTCTCATCCAATGCGAAACTTAAGAAGTTTTAATTATGATACTTTTTTTTTTTCTTCTCCATTGTTAGATTCTTTTCTGAAATGTATGTACTGTAAGTACCTTTGTTCAAAGAATCATTCGTAACTTTGTAGTTTACCATTGCCAATCATTATCTCCCCTATATAATGAAGAGCAAGTGTCTGGTTATATATATATATATATATATATATATATATATATATATATATATATATATATATTATCAGTCACGCTCAGCTCTCCCCGTTCCTCGAGAGCGGGGAGGGGAGTAGTCATACCTGGTGAGATGTGTTACTTATGCATATCTATCTAAATATATATTCGTCATTTTTGACAGGCCGCGTACACTAGTAGTCTCCTAAACGTTATTGGTTGCCCTATGAAACGTGTAATCTTAGAAACACCTTAGTTCTATAATTGTCTTCTTCTACCTGAATATTTGATATTATTATTATTATTATTATTGTTGTTGTTGTTTTTGTTGTTGTTGTTGTTGTTTTTGTTGTTGTTGTTGTTGTTGTTACAAGCCAAGCTACAACCTTAGTTGGAAAAGCAAGATGCTATAAGCCCAAGATCTCCAACAGGGAAAAATAGCCCAGAAAGGAAAGGAAATAAGGAAATAAATAAACTTCAAGAGAAGCAATAAACATTCAAAACAAAGCATTCTAAGAAGAGCAACAATACCAAATTACATCGTTTATATATTAACTATAAAAACTTCAAAACAAGCAAGAGGAAAAGAAATAACAGAACTCTAATCCAAGACAGTGGAAAGCCATGGTACAGAGGCTATTGCACTACCCAAGACTAGAGAACAATGCTTTGATTTTGGAGAGTCATTCTCCTAGAAGAAATGCTTACCATAGCTAAAGAGTCTCTTCTACCCTTACCAAGAGGAAAGTAACTACTCAACAATTACATTGGTGTAGTTAACCCCTTGTGCAAAGAATTGTTTGGTATATTCAGTTTTGTCAGGTGTGTGAGGACAGAGGAGAATGTGGAAAAAACAGGCCGTATTATCAGGCAAAGACAAAATGAGCCGTAACCTAAGAGAGGGGTCAATGTAGTACTGTCTGGACAGTCAAAGGACCCAATAAATCTCTAGCGGTAGTAATCTGATACTTTGCCCTTCTTTGTTGATGCTCTTCGTCGACTTACTCAAGCACGGGTTTGTGCTCTATGATAGAAAATGATACCTGTAAGGTAAAGAACAGAAAAGGGAAAAACTTTAAAAAACAGGTGGCGCGGTTGTAACATTTCTTCTTTGTAATTGTTCAGTGGCTACTTTCCTTTTATTAAGGGTAGAAGAGACTCTTTAGCTATGGTAGGCAGCTCTTCTAGGAGAAGGATACTCCGAAATCAAACCATTGTTCTCTGGTCTTGGGTAGTGTCATGGCCTCTGTACCATGGTCTTCCACTGTAGAGATCTCTTGTTTGAGGGTACATTCGGGCCCACTATTCTATCTTATCTATTTTCCTCTTATGTTTTTTTTTAAGTTTTTGTAGTTTATGTGTGAAAGATTTATTTTAATGTTACTGTACTTAAAATATTCTATATTAATTATAAATTACATCTCTTGTAGTTTCCTTATTTACTTTCCTCATTGGGCTATTTTCCCTGTTGGAGCCCTCGGGCTTATAGCTGTGTCTTTTGAAGATGAAATCACTTCACTAGTCCAACGTTTAGCTTGAAATATTAAAAGGTGATATGACAGACCAATGAAAAAGATTAAGTTGAGAGAAATTTTTAATATGGGTTGTCATATAATTTAGGTTATAATATTGAAAATAAGAAAGAATCTCTTCCCAAGAGATGCATTGAAATATAAATCCTCGAGGTTTTTGGGTTAAGTCTTTGTAATCGAGGCTGGAAATCTGTCGAAAGAAACACGAAAACTGCATTCATTTGGTATTTGAGGGGGTCAATGGCTTCCAATAATGAAGAGGACATTGATGAGGGAGGTGGAGAGAAAGATGCCATCCAGCTTCATTGAGGTTGAAGAGGACATTGTTTCGTCTCCCTCAAGGGGTACGTGGAAGAAGACCATACGGGTCGGCTCGTGTCCAAAGATTTATTGGTTATTTGGTCTGTATTTTCATTAGGCTTAGAAAGATTCGTGTACTATAGTAGATTATTAAGCATGCATTATTATCATTTTTGGGACAGTTTTTTTTTTCATATGACACTCATTTTTTCATGACATGATTTATCCTTTCCTGAAATTGGGTGAATTTTTATAGCGCATTGATTATTAATAGGAACAATTTTTACTTCCTGCCACTCGATTTATCCTCTGTATTGAATAGTCGCATATGGTTAACAATAACAAACAAGCCTGTTATAAGTATCGTAACTTATTTATTGGTAAGCGGTACACAAGTTTTATCAGGAAGCAGGAAATGCACATAGATTGAGATTTTAAAGAATGGCAAATGGAGAAATATATTATCATTAAATGTTTGATATGTCAATTCTGATGTAAATGCTTCCTTTGTATCTGTTGATCGAACTATTTGTCTTGTGCATCTGATCATGTCATGTTTATGTTTTACCAGTTTTGCTGGTCATTGGATATCTCTTCCTGCTTTTTTCTTATTCTCATAATCTGCTCTTTTTTCCAAGAGGTTTCAAAGTCCCTTTGGGTTTATCGTGATGCAATAGCAGTATAAATTTTCAAAAGTCATTCTCTCTCTCTCTCTCTCTCTCTCTCTCTCTCTCTCTCTCTCTCTCTCTCTCTCTCTCTCTCTCTCTCTCTCTCTGTGTACAGATGCTAGCTCTTCTTAGGGTTAATGCCATAAAAACGTTTACTCATCATTGTCTGATAACGTGAAATAGACAATATCCATATAGATAGATAGATAATTGGATACATAGATAGATAGATATATTGCAAGTCTAGATCCCTCCCTCACCCTGACACCAATCCACTACAGTTGTCTAACTACTAGTTACCTAACTCACTGCAGATGTGCGCAAATCAACCTCCCCACTTCCATGAAGGATCGATTTCAAGCCTTTAGCTCCTAAGACAAGGCCTGAAGGCTTTAATATATATATATATATATATATATATATATATATATATATATATATATATATATATATATATGTGTGTGTGTGTGTGTGTGTATGTGTGTATGCATGTATGCATATATATATGTGTATGTGTATGTATATGTATATATATATATATATATATATATATATATATATATATATATCCTATCAATCTCTCGGTCGAGAGGGAGTAGTCATATCCTGGTGAGAGATGGTTCGCCGGGAGGCATACTCGAAAAACAACACACTCCCATAAATTACCGAACCAGTGGGTTGTAGTTAGGAAAGGGGGAGGGGTGGGAAGTGTTGAATCTGTGTGCGTGTGCGTTCTGTGTAAATATTAAGACGTCATTTTTTAAGGTTCAGGTACAGTAGTATAGAATATGAACTGAAAGTTTGCGTAAGAAAATTGAAAACAAATAAAACGGAAGTTGATTTTTTTTTTCTTTTTCAAATTTCTTCCAAATAATTTGTTCTGGAAAACATGTATCTGTATGAAATGTCCCCTCGTTCCCTGAGTGGGAATGTATGTTGGCTGGTGGGACGCGTCGAATATGGAACCTCGGCTCGAATGTGAGGCTATAAATGTTGCAGTGCCTCTGTCGCCTGACTGATTCAAATGTTGTAGAATCGAATTGCGATGTCTCTGGAAACGAAGAGATGGATAGAGAGAGAGAGAGAGAGAGAGAGAGAGAGAGAGAGAGAGAGAGAGAGAGAGAGAGAGAGAGAGAGAGAGAGAGAGAGAGAAGCTGGAGGGAATGTTAGGTATTTATTATATATGCATAAGAAGAACCTACTTAAAATCTGTACAGAAGTTATACTTATACAATGAGAAATTATTATTTGGGAAATAAGAGATAAAGGTTAATAACCTTGCGTTATTCTTCATCCGCCTGTGCTGTGAAAATTATTACATTCATAACTTTTTTTTCCAATTCTCTCTTTTTTTGTGTAATGTTGGGGTTTATGAATATTTTCTTGATATCAAATTCTTCTGTAATTAATTTTATTTAGTTTTTTATTATATTTATCAATCTATATATCTATATACCTGCCAACCTATGCGTATGTCTCCGTGTGTATGCATGTGTGTGTTTGCATCTTAATGAAGGTCTAAGATCAAGATCTTGCACCAGTAAACAGTAAGCTGGAATAATCTAAAGCAATACACACGGGAGCATATGTGAGTGGTTTTGTGTGTGTTTGCGTATGTTTGTCTGTGGTTCTTTTATTCACCATGTGCTGTATATTTTTCTCCTTAAAAGGAGTAACGCCCGAAGGATTCCACCTTCTGGTATTTCAACAAATCCTTAGCAGTTTTGTTTCCAATCCTATGCCTCTTTCCTTCAAACAAGCAAATGCTGGTACTCATTTACAGCTGGGTAGACATATTGGTGTAGCTGGGATCGAACAGAGTCCCAGAGATTCTCAGTCTTTAAACTGAACCTCTTGGCCACGGTGCCAGAAGTCCCACTTCTCACTCAGGTATTGAACTTTGGTCGCCAAAATCAAAGTTTCTGACTAAGTGGGCAGAGATATTATGACCTCTATTCTTCATCAATCAGTCATCATCCATTTTCTCCACTGGACCAAATCATCTCAATAAATTTTGCATATCTTCAATTTTCTCACCCTTTCTGTCTCCGTCGCGATACATGCTCCGTAATCACTATATCTCAATGGTCTATACAATTTTCTTTCCATTTCTATTCAAAATCGCATTTGATTTCCATCAAGGGAGTTGGCTCAATAACGCCCTTTACATTCCTACATTGGCTGTATTAGACAATACAACCCCCTCTCCCAATCTTCTGTACACACCCTCTTACATTTCTTACTTTTGCAGTTTCTACTTCACATCTCTCATGCCAGTATTATTCATAATAATTACACTTAAATGCTCTTGTGAATTAACCATTTCCATTATTCCACCATTCAGATTAACATTCATTGCCCCATCTTCCGGGTTCCCATTTACCATTATAACATTACTTTAGTTCACATTTTCTATTCACTTTCCCTTATTAAGAACACTTTCAAAATCTTAAATGTTTTATTACTATCAACAATTGGTTACATAAAAACGGCAAACATAAACCAGTTCACACACACACACACACACACACACACACACAGCACTTTAACTTGATTCGAGCAGACTTTAGTGTCCAATAACTGCTTAATAGACTGGTCAACAGTATGCTTAGAGCAATATATGGATCTAGGAAACATGAGTCAACCACTGCATCACTTAGTCATAGCTCCGACTTTACCTTATATCACATGTCATAGATGACAAATTGTTTGCTCACGAAGAGCCACGCAATTGATCCCATAAACTTAGACCCAGTTAAGGCATAGGGTATTTACTTATGCCACAGTATGGTAACTTTGTTCAAAATGCAGCACAAGTATGCAGAAATCCATGGAATTGGGGTCTCGCAACATCAATACATCAGGTAACTGGGGTACACCAGAAAAAAACAGTTACCTCAAACCCCCACCCCACCCCCCGCCTACCTTTAAAGATACTAAATTATTCGATTCCAAAACCTAATTAAGATATTTCATATTTCTTTCTCTTATTTTCCTTTTCAAAATCTTACTCTTACGTGTGATAGACGGTCAATTCAATCTTTACTTAAAATCATTAATTGTAATTTGAAAATGCTCAATTTTGAAAATATATCAATCTTGAAAATGACAAGAAGAAATTACTAGCTACTACCAAGTTACGAAATTGTTTGTTTTAAAAGAATCCCTGTTCAGACATTGACGTTACTTCAAGTAAGTTGTAAGACACATTGCTACTCGTTCTCTCCACGTCGCTCGAGTAGGGGGAGAGGGAGTAGTAGTACCCTGGTAAGAGTGTGTACCCAATAGGTACACTGTGTGTGTGCTTGTATGTGCATATCTAGCTAAATATTTAGCCGTCATTTTCGACGGGTCGCATACACTAGTATCAGGATGGTGAGTTACGATACTTGCAAGTTACAGATGCTGTATGCTTTCTGTACTCAAGCAGAAGTAAATGGGAGTAGCTCAAAATTCCGATGTCCAGTCACAAAGTGGAGGTGGAAGGAGAAATGAGAGCCGGATAAGTAGGATTTTTAATGCCACTAATTTTACTTTGCAAATGACACCAGAACTCAGTTGTAGTTACACCAAAATTCCAATTATATATTTGGATTTTACATTCATGAGAAAGAAATTATAGCCCAGAACTTCGTACTACATAATAAGAAAAACTAGTAAGGAATAGGCAAGGCGAGGTAAATTACAACTATGTCTGTACTGTATATACGAGTATATATATATATATATATATATATATATATACTCAAAGGTGTTGATATCTAGCCAGTCGAATACGATTGAAGATGAGGCTGACAAAAACGTGATACATTTTATATAACAGAGGCGTTTCAAAGCATAGCTTCATCACCGGCGCTAATAAAGAAATTACAGGAATTAACAAGAGAAAACCTCTGGTATAACACAATTAAGTTTTATGAATAAACAATTTAAAAACAGAATGATTGTAAGGTGAACTATTCTAACTTCTCACAATAGGAACACCAAGTAAACCAGGAAAGCACACTTGAGAAGAAAAAGATTTAAGATATGTATATTGAGGGGCAGAGGATATCTGCCCTTTCAATGATGGTAGGAGCTGTCTAATACTTAAGGACTCTAATATAGGCAGAGAGGTCTCAAAGGCTAGTCCTGTTGATTTTGAAATGTTCCTATGAAGTACTTGATGTGTATTTGCTACCATGTTACCTAATATTGACAAATTTCTTCGTACTCAAAGTACATCCTGTTATATGGCAATCCCTACTCTTGGCATCCTCTTAGTGGAACTAAGATGAGTTCCAAGATTACATCTTGGACAAGTATATTTTCATATCACCAAGGAAGGCATGAGGCTTGAAACAGTAGCTTTAAACTTAGAAAGTTAGCTAATTTTTCAAAGGTTTGTAGGAACAGGCATTAGATTGAGGCAACAAAAATACTTTTTAGTATTCATTGTCAAATTATTTTAACGAAAACAGTTACCGAAAACTTCTATTTGACAAATACCTAGAGAAATTCATAAATAATGTTTCAACCTGTTATATCAGTATATACTGTACCAAAACGTAATTATTTTGCCCCGTTACCTTATATGCCTGGTTACAGTTCATTACAACCCCTTTATCATTTCTTAATGCCGTTGATTTTTATGTCTACTAATATACAGCCATTGATTATTTTTTACATAAGAAAAAAATATATATATAAATTGAAAACTACTTGGATTTCCAGAAGAGGGTTATTGAAAAGTTTGATCTTTGGCTAATCATCCATTTCTGAAAATTCATTTATCAAAACCTTGGGCATCCTGTAATTGAACCACTAATTTACATTTTAGGTTTAATATACGTAAGCTTATTCGGGGAAAGATACTGTAACTGCCGCACTTGACTAACGGAAATATTTAGTGTAATGTTTTATTAAAAAATAATAAGTGATGTACCTTCCTGGTGCTATCTTTTTTTACCCCTCGGTGGGAAATCCCAGTTCCTACAGTATTTTTATACGAATATTATTCAGTCACGATATTGAGGGTTTTTTCATAGACTTGGTATATACAGTATATATATATATATATATATATATATATATATATATATATATATATATATACACATACACACACACACACACATATATATATATATATATATATATATATATATATATATTTATGTATATATATATATGTGTGTGTGTGCATGCGTTTGTGCGTAATATGTTTTTGTCGCCAACACAGTCGTCGCTTTTTTATACTGTCAATTATTAAGTCACACAAGTTTTAATATCGAATTGCCCCTACCCTTAAGCGAGACTTAATACCAAGATCTGATATTAGGTAATTTGGTATTAAGATGTGCCTGTGCCTGTATATGTATATATATATATATATATATATATATATATATATATATATATATGTGTGTGTGTGTGTGGGTGTGGGTGTGTGTGTATATATATATATATATATATATATATATATATATATATATATAGATAGATAGATAAATAAAAGTCACTGCAATAGTCCAGATTCCATACCTCTGTAAGGCATTTTTCGTTAAAACATACAAGACATTTGAATGTGGAGCTGATAATAAAAATGCATTTGCTTATTGATAACTTCCTCAATGTGTCGAATTTTGTCATTTCATTTATTTATTAGGTCGTAGGATTTCGTGAATATTTATGTTAGAATTTTATCAGACTTTGGGAGGAA
Source organism: Palaemon carinicauda (assembly GCF_036898095.1). Taxonomy (NCBI): domain Eukaryota; kingdom Metazoa; phylum Arthropoda; class Malacostraca; order Decapoda; family Palaemonidae; genus Palaemon; species Palaemon carinicauda. Next base: position 88,588,020 of record NC_090725.1, read on the forward strand.
TATTGATATAACTTTTGAGATAAAAGGATATTTTGGGGGTAATTTGCGGTATGAAGACGATGTTGTTTATCTTTTTAACACAACATCCCTTAACATGCAGGAAAGTCATGTCGATTAATAAACCTCTACCTTTTCTCTTTTTATAGTTTTTATATGAAAGATTTCTTTAAACGTTGTTTACTGTGCTTAAAGTGTTTTATTTTTATTGTTCATTACTTCTCCTGTAGTTTATTTATTTTCTTATTTCCTTTCCTCACTGGGTTATTTTTCCCTGTTGTTCTTTAGTATCCTGCTTTTCCAACGAGGGTTGAAGCTTAGCTAATAATGATAATAATGATAATAATAATAATAATTATAATAGTAATAATAATAATAATAATAATAATATTAAAAGGTTCCGTTCGTTCTTTCATTTCATTTTATTTTACTCTAAGCAAAGATAATGGTTCGATGATATATCATATTGTCGTGGCAAATATAGTTGTCGTGGGTGGTACGACACCTAGAAATTCTCATGATTCCGTTCCTTAAAAAAAGTGAATTCACGAAAGGAGCTTTAAAGCAATCACGAAATGGCATGTTGGTTGTGACTGCCTACTGAAAGAGTGCTTGCGAATAGTTTTGAAGTTGAGTTTTTCTTTTTTTTAATTCTGTAGTTTGGGAATTGTTACTAGGTAGGTAAAGTAGCGTATACCCTCAGAAGACGATGTTAGTCTTAGTGTTCAAGTTCCCGCCTATATAGCTCGACCCTGTGATTACCCTTTCCGCTTGCCTGTATGTCTATTTAGATTTTCTTATTTCTTTGGCCCCTTTACCACACAAAACTATATGAAATTAATCATTCAGATATATATATATATATATATATATATATATATATATATATATATATATATATATATACACACACAATATATATGTGTGTATAGATAGATAGATCAACATATGTGTGTCTGCACCCGAAGTTCACATTATGAATGCATTAGCTTTTAAAACAAGCGAATTCATTGGCGAATATAACCTAAGAATCCATTCATTTATGGCAACTCTAGAAAAAAAGTTTGACATATGAACTTGGACTGTGCTGTTATATACCATAATATATGATGGTGCCATCATCTTGAAGGGTAATTTGTTTTTAATGACTCTAGTTTATAATAATTTACCACTGCTTCTTGAAAGGTCATTGTGGATCAGAACACCACATTTACCTTATCCTCGTTAATATTTTTAACTGGATTACGTCAGTGAGATCATTTAAAATTCTAAAGGTTTGAAGGTCACTCATGAATGGCACAGGCAAGAGACAGTGACTGTACCCTAAAGACTGGCCCAATCCTCCTGTCCACCCAAGTTAGGACCAGAGAGGACAAAGCAATGGCTGCTGATGACGCAGTACGTAGTCCAATAGGCTCCCCCATTGGCAAAATATACAATGATTATTCTTTAGAACTATTCATATATTTAGAAATAGATAAAAGGAGAGTCATATCTTTAATTTAAAAGGGCTAGCAATTCAAGATAACTATAAACGGCCAATACAAGAAGCCCACCTGAAGAACAAGGTAAATGTCATTAGCGGGGTTTCATAAAATAGATATGAATGGTAATGAAGATAAAATTAAATATTACATGTATTATTCTCCGTTCCTTCCTTGGATCCAATATTACGACTCCATGTCCAATGCATGTTTAGTTTCTATTTTACAGTGCCGTTTAAAATTGTTGAATAACATTAAACATGCTGAACATTCAGGAAAAAAAGGTTGACAGAGATTGTGATTATAAATTGTAATCAAAGGCTACCTTGACTAACAGTTGCAATAATGGCAATATTAACCAATAATCGGAGCAAGTGACGATTTGGACCAATAACTAATTGCAACAAAAGGCTGATGAACTATTTTAGCAAATAGCAACTTTAATCAGCACCCACAGAAAGTATTGACCGTGATCAGCAATGGTAGTAACTAATAACTGCAAATGTAGTATCAATTCCAGCACAAAGCAACTTTAAGATTAAACCTCAAGCAATATCAGCAAATGGGCCTGCGCCCTGCAATCATAACAAATGGCTACTTTGACCGGCAGTTGCAGAAAAGGACAAATGTAACCAACAGTGGTAACACATAACTAATTTGACCAAAAAATGCTTGGGATTTTAGGTACTTGATGTATCTGTACATATTCGCTAAAGGACAAAAATAATTATGATCTGTGACAACAAATGACAATGACTGTTACCAGCATTTACAGCGTATGTTCATATTAATGAGTAATTTTAGAAAAGGCTGTAACCACGGTGCAACAAATTGCGATTGTTACCAGCCATTGCAATAAATAATAACATTAACCAATCATTACAACCAACCAACGATTGAAACAACTGATATTATTAACCAGCAGTTACATTGAATTGGGACATTAACCTGAAAGCTCAACAGAGGGTTATTTTAATCAGCAGTTGCTACATCAGACAGTAATTGCAACAACTGATGATATCAACCCGCAAGTGATACAACTTACAACATTAACCAGATATTGCAATACATGTAACAAATGTCGACTTAGAACAACAAAATGTAAATATTACCAAAATTAGTAATAGGTGGGATTACGACTAACAATTTCAATAACTGAAAATGAATCTTATTAGATGAGCGAAGACTAAATGCATTCTGTACCTACGGTATAATGCCTTTTTTTTTTTTTTTTTTTTTTTTTTTTTTTTTTTTTTTTTTTAATAAAACTGTAGCAGAGCTTTGTTAGAGGTTCAATAGAAATGCTGTAATTAGACTCTGCGTGCACAATGGAGCGTTCCAAAGGATAAGTTTAAAATGGACGATGATCGTGCACTTTTGTCTCTTGAAAAAAAATGTCTTTGTAAAAGTCTGCGGTAAAGTTTCTTGAATTATATTAAGGATATTACCGTAAGCATATCTTATTAAAAAAAGTCCAGCATTAATTTTGTAATATGTTTACAGAATTACATATTTGATGAGTTGGTATTAGAAGAAAGTTACAGAATAATAGATTATCTGATACTAGTTTAATTGAGTGCATATTTATGTTTATAACACATAAAACTCCTCTTTAAACTAATTGTTTATATATTTTTCAGTTTTCCTCGAGATAAAATCTGTTGTGTCCTTGTGCTCTACTTCCCTCAAAGATTACTTAAGAATTTCCACATGATTCGAGGCCACTTCTTTGGGATTAAGTTCTCTCTCTTAATCTTCAGTCTTTCTTAGCATCATTATCCAATTTTCAAGTAATAGATTTCAAAGAGTGGTTGTTGGTGGGGACCATAGTATAGGAATGTGATATGTAGTGTTCAACAGAGTAGTATTCTTGGCCCATTACTTTTCATATTATATACACATGATAGGTTGTTTGACTTAGATACCAAGTTCGTTGCATATGTAGATGGTGCTAAACTCTTTGCATCAATTCCATCTCCTTAATGTAGATCTCATTGAGATTGCTGAATCCCTCAAAGAGATCTAGCTAAAATTAGTCCATAGTGAAAATTATGGGGCATGAAATTGAACGCCAACAAAACTTTAAGTATGATTGTAAGTAGGTCGAGGACAGTGGCTCCTCAACATCAAGATCTCTGCATTGATAATATTTCTTTAAGTATATACAACTCTTAAAAATTTAGGTTTGATTCTTGATTGAAAAATTACTTTTGAGATACACATTTGGTCTGTTTCTACTTCTGTTGAACAAAAAATTGGTTAATTGAGGTGATCAATCTATTCTGGAGAAAGGTTTTAATTCTTTGATTCTACCTTGTTTCGAGTACTGTTCTACTGTTTGGTCTTTAGGTGATAATTCCTCATCCTGATCTTCTTATTAACCGCTGACACCGTCTTTCAGTTAGGTCATATGCATGTTACATGAGATTTGTCATAATTCTGACCATCATTTGCATTCATATCTTCCCATACAGTACCATCCTGTACGTATTACTATGTATGCAGTTAATTCTAACAGTCTTACCTTCTCCATCATAAGGTTCAACACTACACAGTATTCTAGAAGTTTTATTCCAGCTCTGAACAGATTATGGAATGATCTTCCTTATCTCGCTGTTGAATCGGTGGAACTTCTGAAGTTCAAACTTTCAGCAAATATTTTTTAATTTGGAACAGGTTGACAGTAGTCTCTCTTCATAGTTTACATATGACAGATCTATTTTAATGTTGTTACTGATTTTAAAGAATTTTGTAATTTTTATGCATTGCTTCTCATAATGGTTAATTTAATTTTTATTTCCTTTCTCACTGAGCTTTTCCAACTAAGGTTGTAACTTATCATCTAATAATAATAATAATTATAATAATAATAATAATAACTCCAAGACTTCAACCCAGTGTTTATCAAAGTATGCGTGACTTTGGCGCGATCTACACCCCCCCCCCCCCTCTGTCACTCATATATCCCTTTCTACCTCTCGGATCCTCCTCCTCCATTCCCCAACCCTTTTGCTAATACTTTCTCCTCCTCTTACTCATTCGTCCTCCTCCCTCCTCCTTTCCTCTCCTCCCTCTCCCTGATTCAACCACCACTTTGACGCAGTCACGATAGCACAGGACTTCGTAATATACACGCCATAGAGATAGCCTTGACATTGCCCTTTTCTTATTTTGATTTACTGATGAACCTTTGGACACAGATTGGAGGTTTGAAAATGCGAGATGTATTTGAGTTGGGATGCAAAGAGCAAGATATGAATATGTTGATGAATATGTAGAAGATATTAATTTTAAAGGTAAAGATAAAGGTGTCTGGTTTCAGTTCCGCGATCAACAGAATAGATGTTCACCAGAACGTCAGCCGGGGAAGCCAACACCCCACTGCAATAGCCTCCCCAGTAAACAACTTAAACTCACGGTCCGGGCTAGGATCGATCTGCCGCCATGTGAATGCTAGCCGAACACGTTACCACTGCGCTAGCTAGGAAAAATGTCATACATCCATTCCAATAAATGTAATGCTATAAAAGAAACTTTATAATGGGCATCTAAGTACAATAGCATCTGATTTTCCTTAATAAAAATGATTCAAAGTATGGTTTGCCTTCATTAAAATTACCTATGCACAGTGGCCTACTCTAATTTCCCGGTGGTCCCCTCGCATCCAGCATGAGAACTAGCTTGTCTATGCCACTCGACCTCCTCTTAACACTTGGACCTACTGTATACCAGTTTACATGTTATTCAATATTCATATGGTAGTCAAATATTTTTTACCTCTCTCTCTCTCTCTCTCTCTCTCTCTCTCTCTCTCTCTCTCTCTCTCTCTCTCTCTCTCTCTCTCTCTCTCTCTCTCTCTCTATAAATATATATATACTATCTATTTTCTTATTAACATCAATACCAATGTGTTTTTTATTTTTTGATGCGCGTTAAGAAAGTGGTGCGTATTAGAAAGCTAAAGAATATGTTTTGTTCGCCATGCGCCTATTTCTCATTTGGATTGCACGAGAAAGGTGCAACCTTTCCGAGCTACAGCAAGTATTTAGGGATGAGATTACTATCACACTGCGAGGAGTTTTACTATCAGAAGCTAGAACCTTATTAACAGAGTTCCACAGGGTTTACAATGTTTGCTTATCAGAATGTATGAAATATTATACGTGGTTGGACTCAAGATAAATAGAAAAGACAGAGATGATGAGAATGGAGTATGCAATGGAAGATGAAATATCATTGGAAGGAAAAAGGATTAATGAGGTAGAATCATTTAAGTATCTAGGAACTATGATCTCTAATACAGGGTCTTTGGAGTTAGAGTTTAATGAAAGATTGAAAAAAAGCAAATCATACAATGGCTAGGTTAAGTAAAATTTGAAAATCAAATCACCTGAAATTACATATAAGAATCAAGCTGTATATCATTTTAGTGAGATCGGTGATACTCTATGGACATGAGTCAAGGTATGACAATGAAACAGTCTCCAATAGATATAGTAGATTTGAGAACAAAGCCCTCAGAAGAGTATTGGGAGTTAAATGACAGGACACGATTAGAAATGAAACCATAAGAGAGATTACTCGTGTGTCATATATGGATGAGGTCATGATGAGGGGTAGATGGAGATGGTTTGGGTATGCTCCTCGTACTCCCCAAGAGATATAAGTTCACCAAAAATTTAGCTGGGTTCCACAAGGCACTAGAAGAGTTGGAAGTCCCAGGCCTACATGGCTGAGGGGTATGAAGCGTGAAATAGGAGATGATGAATGGAGAAATATTGAATTAAAAGCTCAAGATAGAGACAACTGGCAAAATCTAACCGATGCCTTTTGCGTCAATATGCGTAGGAGGATATGATGATAATAAAGTTGTGGCATAAGAACGGGTTTTTAGACGTTCAATATAGGTTTTTTTTTCCCGATGATTCAGTTTGAGATGTTGATAATGAAGCAAATTTGCACTAGGAGAAATTTTAACGTTTAATAGTATGTTCTTCAGGATAAATGATCTTCTCTGACAGTGGATAGGTTGTGGATTGTGGAATAAAAAACGATCAATGAGTAGGAATAACTGCAATGAAGAGGTCAGTGGTAAAATAGGTTTAACAAGGAAGACTGCATGTTCTTAACTAAATATTTGGGAGATAAGAGGATTGTTTAGCTAACTCTCCTTCGTGGAAGTTATGTGGTAAAGCTGGATGTAAAGGAAAGAAATGGTATAGTCTTGGGTTGTTTATTTAGCATAGGAAAAATAAGAAAAAGTGGAAACCACGAGAAATGTAGTGCAGAGAAGCTGGTGTTGGTGAACGAGTGAGACGGAGACTAAGAAAGAGGTGTCATGATTGTATAATAGAGATGCTCAGCAGCTGGGAAAGAAAAAGTCTAGTACTCAGGAAGCAAGAGAGCAAGACTGTGTGATAAAAGGTTTTCGATGTACTGCTAATGAGCGTTGCAATAGGAATTCCATTGATTTTAATTCTTTTTTCCGCCACATAGGCTATGTTATTTAATTGATTATTATTATTATTATTATTATTATTATTATTATTATTATTATTATTAAATGTAGTTATTCGCCGATTTTAGTAACTCTAGTAAGATTAACACTTGTTTTTTATGAATTATTTCCTTGGGCACATGCGTACTTCTGAACTGCATAACTTCCGGAGAGGTCGGGTTTTGGAGTTATTGAAATTTTATCTTCATAATGGGATATTTTGATTCGTTTTGTGTCTTCTAACATCTTTAAATATACGGAAATACCATCTAATTTAATCTCTGTTGTCGGTCCTTTTCAGCAATACACGCTTACTGCACATATAAATAAGAGACGGAGCGTTTTAGGTCCGTCTTACATATTTAAAAAAAAAAAAGGAAAAAAAATAGAAAACTTTTTATCAACTGCACAGCGTTAACCTAGTTCTAAGGTCATCTCAAACACAAAGGAAAAGAAGAGAAAGGTCTGTTTAGCAAGTAGACGGCGGTCCCTGTCAAAAAGAGACGGTCGATCTGCTGCCCCTGAAAGCGTTAGTCTTCCGACCTTTTGGTCTTGTGTCAAAAGGTTTGATGAAGAGAGATGCATTCATACTTTGTGCCTTTTCTGAGATCTTCTTCAGTGCCAACTTAAACAGTGATTAACTTTTATTTTATGGATAAGAACAAGTTGTTAAACGGTGAAGTTTGAAACAAGAAGTTCGTAACGGTTGAAGTAACAAATCATTTGTCAAGAGGAAAAGTATCTGTATAACTTATAGAGAAAAACATTCAACTTCTGTTTTATTAAGGCTATAAAAATAAGTTTATGAATAATAATTTCTTGTGTAGAGGATAAACAAATAATGTGCCTTTCTCTAAACATACTGGAGCCGTAAGATCTGTAAGGTTTATAAAAAATGAATTTTATGTATCACTGAATTTTATTGAAAATTTCCAATGGGAAGTGGTAACAACTCTCGACGAAGTTTAATATTGTAAAGTAAAAAAAATATTCAACGCCAGAATTATATGGAAATACCAACTAGTTTAAGTGAATATTTAAAAGAATTATATCGAGTAGAATATCTTTCAAAAAGCATATATTGTAGTAGATAGAAAAAGGCGTTATTGCGAAAGTTTTAATCTTATCTGAGATCGACAGTGAACCACGTCATTGTTTCTACCCTGGTGATTGTGTAACCCTTACCTTTCAAGTCACCGTGAGTTTTCGTATCTGTATAAAAAATGAAAAACAGTTTTGAGCGAGAACCCTTAAGCACCCGGATGTAGTGAATGAGGATCAAAGATAAACTGAAAGCGTTACTTCAGAGAAGAAGTGGCCCAGGGCAGCACGAGTGTCATAACTCAAACGAAGGTAAATCTCACAAAACAAAAAATAACAAAATGGCTTACAAGAGAACTGGGGTGGCAAGCAAATCCATGATGGATCTCAGCAGATCTTCTTCTAGAGGCTCAGACCATAGCAATAAACAGATAACGAATTTAAGAGGTTCAGCCTCACAATGGAATGTCGAAACTAGAGGTCGAGAACAAAGGCGGAAACCTCCTGCCCCAGAGCCACCGCCACCGACGATATCGTTAGACCCCTCCCCTTCTTCGTCGTCCTGCAAACCCTATAGCTTTTCGGAGGAATGCGTGACAGACCTTCCTCGGCCGAAGAGGGTGTCCTCTGTGCAGTTTGCAGAGGTTATCGAAAAAGAAACCATATTAGAGGTAGAAGAAACTGCCGTTGATGACTACTCAATGCCTGCTCAAATGTCACGAGATCACAGGTCGAGCACTGGGAGTTCGACCAATGCTTCCACGCCCATCACTCCCGTGAGGCCTCCTTCCTCGAGTGTGTTGTCAGGCAATCATTTGTTAGGAGCTCAGTCCATGATTCAGCTTCCTAGATGTCACCAGAGTAGTGTGACTTCTGACGATGAACCCAAAGGAACGAGGAAGAAATCGGGGGCGTTGTAAGTAAAATAATGTTTTGAATATCTGGCATTTTTCAAAGGAAGGGGAACGGTTCTATCAGTATTCTTCTCATTACAGCAATAATTAGAGTAGCAAAGGTTGGACATTTTTATTCCCTAGATATATTGAAAAGCTTAGCAATAACGAACAAAAATGGCGGAATCACGGCATGAAATTTAGGACAACCTTAGTCACTACATGCAACTCCTTGGTTATGCATTGGTGCCTAGTCACCAGATCCTCCACATAATTAGTTAATGATTTTATAATGTTTTAAAAAGAAAATAGGAATAATCGTTAAGATGCTGTTAAAAGAAAATCAATGTACTCTATATACTTCAAAGAGATTCGAAACATATCATGTGACACTGTTTAAGGCAGGGCTAGGTCATTTCACTTTTGAAGTCCACAGCCACAAAATGTACCATTCTCTTAAATGTAGGTAAGATTTCAGTTGTATTTTTAGGATAATGCACAGTAGTGTTTGTCAAATTGACACGTAAGTATTTAGAAATTGGTATTACAAAGATTGTTCATTATGAATTGTAAGTTCAGGATGTTGGAGTTAACGATCGCTGTTGAAATTGAAATATGTATCAATGTGTAAGTAAAAGGAAAACCAGTCGAAATACGGCTTTAATTGACAGGAAGATAACAACAGTAAGTTATCATTTGTTTTGATGGAAATGTGGTCTACTATACCGTAAGGCATTTTTTTTTTATTAAACATTCTACCTTTGCTGAAGTGTTTATGACCAGAGAAGTGTAGATTATAGAAAATACTTGATAATTGCATGCATTGATCGTCAGTTAAGAATGTTATCATATCCCATAATTTCCTGTGCTTTAGCTTATTACCTATATTTTCTTTACCATTCTATTAAAAAGGGTGCTCTCTCTCTCTCTCTCTCTCTCTCTCTCTCTCTCTCTCTCTCTCTCTCTCTCTCTCTCTCTCTCTCTCTCTCGTATCAGTCAGTGAATATATTCTCATAAATACTGAAAGTTTTTAAACAACAAATTCTTATGTTGTTAGATTTTGTTATATATCAAAGTGTCGTTGGTGCAATTGTGTTGAAATCCGTTTTTTGTTTGATATTGCCTTAGAATGCTCTAGCATTTGCAGGATCATGCATGCAAGTATGTTCACGCCAAGCCTGAATGGCTTTTAATATCATACAAGCATAACACGCATTGTGTGCTTATAAAACAAACAAATATTCGGATAGAGGAACTGTCCCGCTACATAACTCTACTTCATCACGAACTAATTGGTCCTCTAGGGTAATGGAACAAAGGTGAGTCTTAACTTGAAGATGTAAGATTGCTGTGTGAGTTGACGCTGTTGCGACAGATATCTCAACCGTCCAGTGGAACAAGGGAGCGATGGAGAGATAAGTGTGGTGGAGAAGTCACGTAAGTGTGGTGTCAGCTGTGTCCCATTATCTGTGCCTCCTTTTCCTCTGTGTTGTCCATATTATCATAAGTCGTTTCTCTTCTGTCTTTCCCTTCAGAATCTTTTTCATCTATTTTGTTGCAGCATTCTTTAACTTTTATTAATCTTATTCAATGTTTTTCCATTTCTCTTTAATCATCCCATCATACTTTGTCCTCTCGTTTTACACATTCTTTTTCCGTGATACTCTTTTTCTCTATCATTTATTTTCCCCTGCCCCGTGTAATATTTCCCATGTATTGTTATCTTTCCATTTCTGCATTCTTATTGTTATATTTTGTTCCTTTATGTCCTTTAAAGTTGTCTTTGCCATTTTCTTTATTACCTTTAAACTGTTTTACAAAATGTAAAACAGTTTAAAGGTAATAAACAAAATGGCTGTCTCTTATCTTTTTCTTGTTTTATCGCTTTCTTGTTCTTATGTCCGTCTGCCCATCCTGACTTCTTTTCTTATTTTTATTTCTCAACTTCCAAAGTACTGGTTATTTGTATTTTTTCTGTTCGTATTTCAAAATTCTTACCCTTCCTTTTCTTGTCCTTTTTATAATGCCTTGTAATCTCTGTTTCTTATATTTGAGTTTTTGCCTTTTCCTTAACTTTGAAAGAAGTTACCTGTATTTTTCTTGAAGTTGTCTATCATTTTTTATTTTTATTGGCGGTAGACCTTTTTCTAAATGGCTTCTTCCACGTTCTCATCTTTTTCATATCCCGTATTCTCATCTTTACTATAGTTTTTGAACGTCTTGTGGAAAAAGTCTAAAGAGATTTGCTAAAGATAATCATCTGTTCCTTAGTTAGAAGTTTACCCTTCGCAAAGGTCTGGGAACATGTGGTGCCCTTATTACTATTTCCAATGCTGTACAGAAATCCCTTGATTATGGGCAGGAAGTTCGTATAATTGGTGTTTATTTGAGTGCTGCCTTTAATAGTGTCAATCATGAGGCCCTTATTTCCACACTTAAACACAGATGAGAGTAGGTGGGTCCTTTCTTAACATCATCATTGATTTTTAAGTAATAAATTGTAAAGAGTAGTAGTTGATGGGCACCATAGTTACTATAGGAATGTAATTGGGGTGTTCCACTGGGTAGTGTTCCCTGCCCATTCCTTTTCATACTACAGTATATACGCTTTTTGGTATAGATATTAAACAAGCTCGTTGCATATGCAGCTGATGCTTCTCTTTCTCTGCATCAAATTCATATCCTAAATGTTGACCTCTGAATCTCTTAATAGAAGTAGTGCATGGTGCAAATTATCTGGAATGAAGTTGAACCTTAACAAAACTCAAAGTATGATTGTCAGTCAAGGACAGTGGCTCCTTGACATCTGGATCTTTGCATTAATAATGTCTCTTTAACTACGGAGTATATACAACTAATTTGAAATTGTGGAATGAACTTCCTAAACTGCCGATTGAATCGGTAGAACTTGAAAAGTCCAAACTTATTACAAATTCTTCTAAGGTGGAACAGCTTGACATAAGTCTCTTTCAATGGTTTATATATGACATTTATTTTAATGTTGTTTCTGATCTAAAAATATTTTCTATTTTCTATTCATTACTTCTCATATATAGTTTACTTGTTATATCCTTATTTCAAATCCTCTCTGGGTTGCTTTCTTTGTTGGAGCGCTTGGGCTTGTGGCATCGTGCTTTTCCAACTAGGTTTGTAGCTTGGCTAGTAATAATTATCTTTCCGGTCTCTGTACTATTCATAATATATAGGAGTTCCCCTTATATCTCCCTCCTCCTTACATTCACCATCAGCCGATATTTCTTCTCGCCTTCATTTTCATTTGACCAATTTCATAGATATTCGAGTTGCTTTTTTATTGTGTCAGTTGTAGCCCATGATTGCTTTCCTTCAAGTCAGTTTAGTCGGAAAATTTAAATCTTATAAAGGTAAGTGGTATTTTATCCTCCTATAAAGCGAATGTCTTACCTGCAAGCCTTTTATTTCCTCTGATGTGAGCGTGGCAAATGTTTTAATAACGCTCTCTTTCACTCCCAGTAGACTGAGAGCCCTTAAGAATAGTTCGATGGGAAATGCATCTCTTTTGTCTTGTTTTCTGAAATTATTTAAAGGTAGTATGAAGTTTCTTAAGATTCAGCAAGTTTTTATTTATTTATTGAAAATCATCAATTTTCCTTAAACCATAAATATTGTCAAGTAGAACTTAGGATTTCCTATGTTTTAGCAGCCCTCATTACTAAACTAAAAATTTTGCATCCTTTTTTTCCAATATAATTTTTCTTAACATTTATTTTCTTATTTCTTTAGCGCTTGATTAATTCGTCTTTGCACACAATATCTCTCTCTCTCTCTCTCTCTCTCTCTCTCTCTCTCTCTCTCTCTCTCTCTCTCTCTCTCTCTGAAGGTCCTTACGTATACAAATGCTTTTATTCATGGCCAATCTTTTCTGAAATTACAGTATATATTTGGATCCTATTTTATCACAAATCACCTTCCTATCTGTGATTTTATTCCCTATTTACTTTCACTTTTAATCAATGAATGTTCAGTTAATCATTTTAGAGTTTCATAGTAGGTACTTTGTCTCATGATTATCAAAATCTCACCACGTCATACCACAATCCTCACGAGTCTCTCTTTTCTCTTCCTCCTGTCAGACATGCCTTGAAAAACTTGAGCCGCAGTACGCCGGCGATGTCCCCGTCTGCGTCTCCGCGGCATAGCGACTCCGAGGGACCTCCCAGAGTATCCAAGGGGACCAAGAAATTCATGAGGCACTTCGGAGATGCCCCGCCGAGTGAAAGAGTTCTCAACTGTGAGTATTTGAAATCTCTCTCTCTCTCTCTCTCTCTCTCTCTCTCTCTCTCTCTCTCTCTCGTGATTGTATGTGTGTATGAAGAGTTACATAAAGGCATACATGCCATTCGCTTCCTAGCCTGGCATTGAGAATATATTTAGAAAGATATTATCATTGTCGAGCTAAGAAACGAATGGCTTGAGTGCCTTATTTTAAATATCCTTACGTACATGCACACATTTATACATACATTTGTATGTACGTATATATATATATATATATATATATATATATATTGTGCTCATATTTATATTTAATTCTATATGTACTGTATATATGATGTAACATATAAGCACATGAAATAAGTATGGAAAAGGTTAGTGTAAAGTATGTAATGTATTTCATTCTGGGGAGTGCAGCTAAGAGGTTAAGGAATGGAAAGCAAAAGAAGTACAGTATATAGATTATAAGTGAGATTCCACGATGTGACGGAGGCTATGCCATTGAGTGGCAATAAAGGCTTATGAAGTTTGTCTGGTTGACATGAAAAGTTTGGAAGATTTGTTCTTTGTACCGTTACACCATAAAGTATTGTATCATTTCCCGCAATGTTTCCGACATAACTTATTTAAGGTATATCGGTATATTTAGTAAACGGTATATAGCAACTATTCGCCCGATGGCGCAGGGGCACAAACACTACCTTCCAGGACACAATGGGAAAACCAGAAAATCGCTGGATTTTCCGTAATCATTTGCTGTCGTTAGTAGAGCGCGTTGGCAACAGATGAAGCTGATAAATTCGGTCTTTTGTGTACTTTTGGGGAAAAAAAGAGAGTTGGATCTGAATTAAGTTTCTCGCGACTCATCAATAATAATAGATACATAAATGATTAAAACAAGCCTATTTTGTAGAAGAGCAATATCTGCTGTATTGTAAAGCTGTCAAGGACTTAAATTTCAAAAATAGTTTTGATAAGTCTAGAGTTCTGCGCTGATCATAGACCTATGCACATAAGTTTTTTTATAGAGAAGCTTTCCGGTCTTCCCTTTATTGTTTTTGTTAGTCGCTCGAAGTGTATTTTAGCTTTAGATAAATCATTTATGATAACTATATCTTACTTGCTAATGTAAAATCTTACGATAATCTGATACAAACTCTAAACAATTTTTATATTTGCATATAAAAATCTCTATTTAATTTATATGTACGTACGATATATTTCTTAAAGTAATGTAATGTATTGTAGCATGTACAAAAATAAAGGCCTTATAAGAGACGGAAGAAAATTATGAGGACTAGACTTGCAGTTTACAGGAGAATTTGCATGGTAGGATTTGTATTGAGATAGTAAGGCAGATGGCAGCAAGACTGATGTCAGAACATTGTAGATTCAGACAATGAAAGGGGTTTTCTGTGAGACACTAATTGGAAGAGTTTGACAGTAAAAGGAAAAGTTTTGTATGGTATATAGACCTAAGAATAAGTGTGATGGAATTAATAAAGCTGTATGGGATACAGAAACCTAAGAATAATTGTGATTGAATTAATAAAGCCTCTGAATCAGGCTGTGAGCAAATCATAAGTGAAACTACTCACAGGTCTGTAATGGCTTGGACTTAGTATACACCGACTCCCCAGGTGTTATAAGTAAGTTTGGTTCTCCAGGTGGGACGTCTGATCATGCCTTTGTATCGTCAGTAATTAAGACTGAGTAGCCTGTCCCTGATATGTATCGTGTCAGACTCGTGCAAGATATACATAAAATCTCAAGCAGACTGGAATGGCATTTTGAGTTATTTTTTACATTGAATTGGTCTCAATTGTATAAAAGTGTTGAGCCTGTAATTTTCTTGAATGGAAATCTGGTCAACATAATTGATATGAATATTCCGTCTCCTGTTAAAATACCGACTGAAAGACAAAACCTTGTTCAATGGTGATAGTGGTGTGTTCTTATTCGGAAAAGCAGGAGGCCTAAAATCTTTGGAAGAGTAACAGATCAGATTTTACTTGGAATAAGTATACTAAGCTAAAAGCTGTTTCTCAGAGAGTTTATGTTTCATTTGAAAAAGAATAAATTTTGACCTTAAAACAAAACCTTTCTGGCACAACCCAGGAACATAAGTGGTGGGTTACACTTATATCTGCACTCTTTGGTGTAGACTTAACAGTTCCTCCTTCACTTTAACATATGGCTGTGTCACTCACTGCCCTTTTGTCTGATGTATTTGGCAGTAAGCAGAGTAATGAGAAAATCAGTCTTCTCCATTCGTTTTCCTGAAGCTAAATTAACTAGTTTAGCTTTTCATTCCTGTAAAATTTAAACTCTTGATGGACCTTGATGCTTACGGATGTGTAGACCCAAATGGTATTTTTCCGTTATATACCAGTGATTTCTTAGGTCTCAAGTTGCCTGTTATTTCCTACATGTTAGAAGTGGTATGTTACTCTTTTCATTAAATGTGTTTATGGTAGCTCTAGCCCTGCTGATTAATGCCTTATTTCCACAATTCCCGTACTATCTAAAGTTTTTGAACGCCTTTTGGCAAAACTTCTAAATAGGTATATTGAAGGTAATAATCTGTTTCTTAGTATGCAATTTGGCTTTCACAAAGGCCCTGGAGCATATGATACCTGCCTTTCTTACAATCTCCAATGGTGTGCAGAGATCCCTTGATTGTGGTCAGGAAGTTCGTATGATTGGCGTCTATTCCAGTGCTGCCTTTAACAGTGGTAATCATGAGGCCCTTTTTTCAAACTTTAACAGATGGGAGTATGTGGGTCCTTTCTTAAAGTCATCATTGATTTTTAAAGTATGTATGTGTGTATATATATATGAATATATAATATATATAATATATAAAAGTATAAATATATATACTGTATATATATATATATATATATGTGTGTGTGTGTGTGTGTATACTGTATATAGATGTATAAATAAGTATATATATATATATATATATATATATATATATATATATATACTGAAAATACAGAAATAAAAGATGCTGAGATGCAGAGAACCACAAGAAAAGTTAATCTTTAAAATTAAAAACCAAAACCATGAAGTTTAGTTGAAAACATTAAACATAACTAACGCCTGTGGTAGATTTCTTTCACATAGGCATGAACTAACATGCAAAGAGCTGTAAAAGATATTTGAACAAATGTAAATGAAACATTTTAGCACCTTGATTAAATCAACACAAACCTCATTTGTGACCGAGGGTTAAGCCTTATTGTTATTAAAATTGTAGAAATTATCCAGCTCAGTGAGTCGAATTTGACTTACAGGGCTGGCTTGAATAAATTTGGAGAAAGAAAATCTCGATTATATAATCAGATGATGAGAAAATAAATCAACAAATAGAAAACCACTGTGAATAAAAGTTTCAATTTTATTTACAATACCTACGCTTATTCTAAAATCTGTGAAACACTCAATATGATAAAATGTCTTTTATTACTCTTAAATCAACACATAAATCCCTTTGTCTTTTGAAAACTATGTTCTTTGTTGAAATAATCTTTACTGTTAAGACAGTACCACATTCATTGCACTTGGAAACCGGTATTTGACGAGCATATTGAAATTAATAGATAATTTCTTTGTTGGAATTACTGTATATCGTTTTCTCGCTTTTGAGTTGATGATTCCCTTGGAGAAACAAATAGTTTTATTTGTTTCAGTTTATTGATGGTAGTTTCATTATCACAGTGTGTTTGTAATTTTGGTATTATGAAGTGCTTACATGTGGTCTCAAAATCTTTAACTGAGGTTTTGACTTTAAGTCTTGATAGATTTATTGCTGATTAGCAGCTGGATCGGTGTTGAAGTCCTCAGAAACAAATGTTTTCCATGTAGGTGTGCTTCCAACAGAGCCACTCTGTTCCTTAATATTTATAGATTTAGTATTTTCTTTAAGAAATGGATCTATATTTTTCATTCCCAGGCTGCATTTTATATTTTTGCGTAGGATATCAATAATTAAATTGGATTCATTTACATTTCATTCCTGTATATAATTAGAATAATCTGTTGGTTTATACTTGATTGCTTTTATTAACATAAGGAAAATTACACTGCTATCATGTGAAAATCGTATATATTACAGATACTGTTTTATTCTCTTTTCCAATAATTTTCCTTTTTGACTTATAGGAATTGTCGCAGGATTTTTAGGGAATATACAAAGTCGTCTTTAGGTTTATCGGGAGAATTCTATTTAAGAGTTTATTTTTTTCATTGCGTTATTGTTCTGAAATGATATGATAATTCAAAAGTTTTTCATTACATTCAAATTCTTTGGAATTGTTACTAAAGTACTACACGAAGGATTGTTGTGTCACATGTTTCCTGTTGCCACTCTTAATGCGCTTGTAAAACCTTGCCAACTTAATTTCTTTCCCGTATTCCTGATGACACTTAATTCGCCAGGAATGAATTCTCCTGAAGAAAAATCATCACTCCAAAAATATATATATCCAATTTCCTTATTGTATTGTTGTAGTCAAGTAAGAATGTACATATGCAATAATATTAGCGTTTTCTAGGGATGCTAGATCTGAACCCATTCTGACTCCAATGGATTAAGTAATCCCAAAAGGGAAAACTACTGTCAATATCCTTTCCCATAGAAAAAGTTTCAGTGGCCACCGTAGGAAGGTTTTGTATTTTCATTCTCTGCAAAATGCTTATGTCGCCAACATATCCAAACCATATGAAATTTAATGAAGTTTATGCGTAATATACTGCCTTCAAAACATTGCATGTATGAATTGCTCAAAACAGGAAATAAACGATTTTCCAAGGTCATAACTTACTTTTGAATCACGTTTCTTTATGGTAGATCAGGATCATTTAACAAAATGTCTTTAATTCGAAAAAATTTTTATGTTGAGAATGAAAAACGCAGTGGAAGATTGGAGAAGTGATGTCTTGGATGTTGAACGCCCCACATACATCCGTAGTTGGTGACATCTATACATGAAAATGAATGTGTGCGCTAGTATTAGGGTTTATATATATATATATATATATATATATATATATATATATATATATATATATATACTCTTAATATAGGAATACAGAACCATACGTAAAAGCATGTGTAAAGATAATGTCGCCGATTGTATCAACATGGCCTTCGATATGATATTAGGGCTTATATATATATATATATATATATATATATATATATATATATATATATTTATATATATATATATATATTTATATATATATATATATATATATATATATATATACATACTCTTAATATAGGAATACAGAACCATACGTAAAAGCATGTGTAAAGATAATGTCGCCGATTGTATCAACATGGCCTTCGATATGATATTAGGGCTTATATATATATATATATATATATATATATATATATATATATATATATATATATATATATATATATATATATATATATATATATACATACTCTTAATATAGGAATACAGAACCATACGTAAAAGCATGTGTAAAGATAATGTCGCCGATTGTATCAACATGGCCTTCGATATGAACGACAAATGCATATTGATCATGGAATTAATTATGTAGATCATATTTTTAGGTACAGTTCAATCCTCAATACACCGATAAAGAACAGCAGAGGGACGTTATTGGCATTATTTCTCCTAAATATGGATTTTTAGACTTAATTGGAAGACTAAAGATGAAGCCTAACGCCTAAGATGTACTGTAGTTCTCTCTCTCTCTCTCTCTCTCTCTCTCTCTCTCTCTCTCTCTCTCTCTCTCTCTCTCTCTCTCTCTCTCTCTCTCTCTCGTTATTCTTGTTTTACGATGACATACTGGTTACCAGTCTCAGCTAACCTATGCAACATATATCCATGCTCACTTATACAGTACATACTTTAATATATATATATATATATATATATATATATATGTATATATATATATATATATATATATGTATATATATGTATGTATGTATATATATATACATATATATATATGTATATATATACATATATATATATATATATATATATATATATTCATTCAAATAAGCCATATTTTTTTGATACAGTAATGGCTGGATTCTCTTAACCACCTCGGGATCAGAGCCATGTGGCCAAGTAGTATGTCAATGTACATACAAATTTCCTGGACCAGGCTTCGACTCCCGGCCGGTCAGAAGCTGTTGTCTTTGTGTGATTTCGCCTGGGGGCTCTGATCCCGAGGTCGTTAAGAGAATCCAGACATTAATATATCAAAGATATATTGCTTATTTGAATATGAAAAACGTGTCTAAATTTGAAAAAAAAAAATATTAATCGAATGCCAAGTCACAAACATACCAATTAGCTACGATGGCGAAGATGGGTTGATTTCAATTTTAAGTACAAAATACCTGAATTCGACAGGTAAAAATACTGAAGAATTGTCCTTGACTTTTACCTTTCTTCGTGGCCAAGTGGTATGTCAATGTTCATGCAAGATTCCCGGACCAGGGTTCGACTCCCGGCCGGTCAGAAGCTGTTGTCCTGCTTATTAGTGTTATTAAGTCGACATGGCCTCTGAGAGGAACCAAATTCTTCTGTTAAAATGTAGTTTGCAAAGTTGTAGTGCTCACCTCGCAAGCCCTAAAACAAATGAAGATATAAATCAGTATTGCAATTTACAATATATTCACAATTCCTCCTAAAATCTAAGCCTTACTAGATATAAATTTAACTCTACAAAGAATTTACAACCATTGTAACATTAAATTTTGAATAAAATCAGCACAATTGAGTGATTTGTCAATATTGGTCAATTTACTTATTTTCGTCCGAAGACAAAAAAGTAAAAGATATGTCCAGTGAAATAAAATTAAAAATATAATTTGTTTTTCAAGTATTGGAATCTAATGGAGAAACAAAACTTGATATATTTCAAAATGTATCTGTCGCAATGGAGCAGGATTTCCAAGTAAGAAGCAATTACAGAAGCAATTGTCAATGGCAATGATTTCTCTTTCGACAGCGCGTGATGTAGTAGATGTGATCGGTTATCAATGGACGTGAATTATTCATAAGGCCACAGCCCTGCAGTGATGGGAATTAGACTTGATTGACTTCCATTTTCTCCCTTTGGCGCATGAATAGGATTTTCTCTTGGCAACGATACAGTACAGGATAAGATTTATGCTATGAATTTATAAGTATTAAAGTGTTCTTTTGCGCTTCGGATGGTACACAAGTCGATTTAAAGATCTGCTGCTACGTAAATACCTTCACGTCATGAATAATGATAACAATGATAATAGTTTAGAAGATTGAGAGGAACATTCACGTTCAATACTGGTGAGGATAGATTAGACCCCTGTTTTGTATGATAACCATTGAAATATAATTTCCCTATACTATTGGGCGAGTTAGTTCTCATTAATCTTATAGGTTTCAAGTTTATTGTAACAATGATGATAATTCCTTCGAGAAAATCCCGTTGCTTCCCTCGTTCAGTCCTAGAAAGTCGGGTATTTTAAATATTTCGATCACTGTTATATTCTTTAGTGCCAGTTTTAATGCCAGTTGACGATGACCATGATGATATAATGTTAATGTATATTTATTTATAATATCCTGTATTTTTTATGCTTATTTGAATATGGCGCTACCTTCTTATATTATCTTATAAGCGTATTATAAAAGCTATGAGGGTTGTTGGAATAAATTATAAACGCGAATTTGTTTCTAGAAGCATTTATGATTAATGTAGAACATTTGATATTGTTTATTAAATTTTTTCTGAATTTGGTTATATCACTACTTCATCTCAAACTTACGATTTCCAGTGGTACGTTGCTTGAATAGAGGAAGAGAGAATTTGTTTTTTCATCATGTAACGGTTATGATGGATTTAAAGTAATTTTGGAACTTCTAATTAATTCTCTCTCTCTCTCTCTCTCTCTCTCTCTCTCTCTCTCTCTCTCTCTCTCTCTCTCTCTCTCTACTTGACAAGAGATGAGTGTAAAGGAAGAGTGACAGTGTGTCATCTCTGTTATAAAATCAATGGCTCTCCTATGAATACAGATAAATATTGAAAATGGAAAAAAATGTGTTATTGGATTATGGATAAATGACGAGCAACACTTGGGTTAGGAAGGTGACGGAAGGAACCTTTGAAATATTTATTTTCTCGAGAGGTCAAGAGAAGAGACAGCTCCAAATCCAAAGTGCAGACGAGAGGCAATTGCCGAAAGTCACTAAGACTCTTAACAAGTTCAAGGCACAAATGGGAATTATTTGCTTAGTGGTGTAGGTGTAGCTTGAAGTACTAGGTATGAACATTTCTAAGAAGCATGACGACAGTTCTAGATCCCAGCAACAGACGGAAGGAATTGCAGAGAAACGTGAGGCAGTCTCACATACTTATTGTTGATGACGAAGAATTGCAGTTAAACATAGGGCACTTTCACTTACATTTTGTAGATGGGAAGGCATTGCAGAGAAGCATGAGGCATTTTCATTTACTTTTTGTAGATGACAAGGAATTCCAGAGAAACATGAGGCAGTTTCATTAACTTTTTGTAGATGGGAAGGAATTCCAGAGAAACATGAGGCAGTTTCATTTACTTTTTGTAGATGGGAAGGAATTGCAGAGAAGCATGAGGCATTTTCATTTACTATTTGTAGATGACAAGGAATTCCAGAGAAACATGAGGCAGTTTCATTAACTTTTTGTAGATGACAAGGAATTCCAGAGAAACATGAGGCAGTTTCATTAACTTTTTGTAGATGGGAAGGAATTGCAGAGAAACATGAGGCAGTTTCATTTACTTTTTGTAGATGGGAAGGAATTGCAGAGAAACATGAGGCAGTTTCATTTACTTTTTGTAGATGGGAAGGAATTCCAGAGAAACATGAGGCAGTTTCATTTACTTTTTGTAGATGGGAAGGAATTCCAGAGAAACATGAGGCAGTTTCATTTACTTTTTGTAGATGGGAAGGCATTGCAGAGAAGCATGAGGCATTTTCATTTACTTTTTGTAGATGACAAGGAATTCCACAGAAACATGAGGCAGTTTCATTAACTTTTTGTAGATGGGAAGGAATTCCAGAGAAACATGAGGCAGTTTCATTTACTTTTTGTAGATGGGAAGGAATTGCAGAGAAACATGAAGCAGTTTCATTTACTTTTTGTAGATGGGAAGAAATTGCAGATTAAATATAAGACATTTTCATTTGATTTTTGTTGTGATGGGAAGGAATTGCAGAAGAACATATTCAGTTTCATTTACTTTTTGTAGATGGGAAGGAATTCCAGAGAAACATGATGCAGTTTCACTTACTTTTTGTAGATGTGAAGGAATTGCAGAGAAACATGAGGCAGTTTCATTTACTTTTTGTAAATGGGAGGGAATTGCTTAGAAACATTAGTAATTTTCATTAAATTTTTGTTGATGGGAAGGAATTGCAGAAAAATATGAGGCAGTTGCATTTACTTTTGTAGATGGGAAGGAATTGCAGAGAAACATGAGGCAGTTTCATTTACTTTTTTTAGATGTGAAGGAATTGCAGAAAAACGTGAGGCAGTTTCATTTACTTTTTTTAGATGTGAAGGAATTGCAGAAAAACGTGAGGCAGTTTCATTTACTATTTGTAGATAACAAAGATTTGCAGAGAAACATGAGGCAGTTTCACATAATTATTGTAGATGACAAAGAATTGCAGAGAAACAAGAGGCAGTTTCACATAATCGTTGTAGATGACAAAGAATTGCAGAGAGACATGAGGCAGTTTCACATACTCGTTGTAGATGACAAAGAATTGCAGAGAGACATGAGGCAGTTTCACATACTCGTTGTAGATGACAAAGAATTGCAGAGAGACATGAGGCAGTTTCACATACTCGTTGTAGATGACAAAGAATTGCAGAGAGACATGAGGCAGTTTCACATACTCGTTGTAGATGTCAAAGAATTGCAGAGAGACATGAGGCAGTTTCACATACTCGTTGTAGATGTCAAAGAATTGCAGAGAGACATGAGGCAGTTTCACATACTCGTTGTAGATGTCAAAGAATTGCAGAGAGACATGAGGCAGTTTCACATACTCGTTGTAGATGTCAAAGAATTGCAGAGAGACATGAGGCAGTTTCACATACTCGTTGTAGATGTCAAAGAATTGCAGAGAGACATGAGGCAGTTTCACATACTCGTTGTAGATGTCAAAGAATTGCAGAGAGACATGAGGCAGTTTCACATACTCGTTGTAGATGTCAAAGAATTGCAGAGAGACATGAGGCAGTTTCACATACTCGTTGTAGATGTCAAAGAATTGCAGAGAGACATGAGGCAGTTTCACATACTCGTTGTAGATGTCAAAGAATTGCAGAGAGACATGAGGCAGTTTCACATACTCGTTGTAGATGTCAAAGAATTGCAGAGAGACATGAGGCAGTTTCACATACTCGTTGTAGATGTCAAAGAATTGCAGAGAGACATGAGGCAGTTTCACATACTCGTTGTAGATGTCAAAGAATTGCAGAGAGACATGAGGCAGTTTCACATACTCGTTGTAGATGACAAAGAATTGCAGAGAGACATGAGGCAGTTTCACATACTCGTTGTAGATGTCAAAGAATTGCAGAGAGACATGAGGCAGTTTCACATACTCGTTGTAGATGTCAAAGAATTGCAGAGAGACATGAGGCAGTTTCACATACTCGTTGTAGATGTCAAAGAATTGCAGAGAGACATGAGGCAGTTTCACATACTCGTTGTAGATGTCAAAGAATTGCAGAGAGACATGAGGCAGTTTCACATACTCGTTGTAGATGTCAAAGAATTGCAGAGAGACATGAGGCAGTTTCACATACTCGTTGTAGATGTCAAAGAATTGCAGAGAGACATGAGGCAGTTTCACATACTCGTTGTAGATGTCAAAGAATTGCAGAGAGACATGAGGCAGTTTCACATACTCGTTGTAGATGTCAAAGAATTGCAGAGAGACATGAGGCAGTTTCACATACTCGTTGTAGATGTCAAAGAATTGCAGAGAGACATGAGGCAGTTTCACATACTCGTTGTAGATGTCAAAGAATTGCAGAGAGACATGAGGCAGTTTCACATACTCGTTGTAGATGTCAAAGAATTGCAGAGAGACATGAGGCAGTTTCACATACTCGTTGTAGATGTCAAAGAATTGCAGAGAGACATGAGGCAGTTTCACATACTCGTTGTAGATGTCAAAGAATTGCAGAGAGACATGAGGCAGTTTCACATACTCGTTGTAGATGTCAAAGAATTGCAGAGAGACATGAGGCAGTTTCACATACTCGTTGTAGATGTCAAAGAATTGCAGAGAGACATGAGGCAGTTTCACATACTCGTTGTAGATGACAAAGAATTGCAGAGAGACATGAGGCAGTTTCACATACTCGTTGTAGATGACAAAGAATTGCAGAGAGACATGAGGCAGTTTCACATACTCGTTGTAGATGACAAAGAATTGCAGAGAGACATGAGGCAGTTTCACATACTCGTTGTAGATGACAAAGAATTGCAGAGAGACATGAGGCAGTTTCACATACTCGTTGTAGATGACAAAGAATTGCAGAGAGACATGAGGCAGTTTCACATACTCGTTGTAGATGACAAAGAATTGCAGAGAGACATGAGGCAGTTTCACATACTCGTTGTAGATGACAAAGAATTGCAGAGAGACATGAGGCAGTTTCACATACTCGTTGTAGATGTCAAAGAATTGCAGAGAAACATGAGGCAGTTTCACATACTCGTTGTAGATGTCAAAGAATTGCAGAGAAACATGAGGCAGTTTCACATACTCGTTGTAGATGACAAAGAATTGCAGAGAAACATGAGGCAGTTTCACATACTCGTTGTAGATGTCAAAGAATTGCAGAGAAACATGAGGCAGTTTCACATACTCGTTGTAGATGACAAAGAATTGCAGAGAAACATGAGGCAGTTTCACATACTCGTTGTAGATGTCAAAGAATTGCAGAGAAACATGAGGCAGTTTCACATACTCGTTGTAGATGTCAAAGAATTGCAGAGAAACATGAGGCAGTTTCACATACTCATTGTAGATGACAAGGAATTGCAGAGAAACATGAGGCAGTTTCACATACTCATTGTAGATGACAAGGAATTGCAGAGAGACAAGAGGCACTTTTTTATACAAGGACAAGGTAAAGTAATATGTGGGAAAGTAATTACTAACCCGCAAAGTACGTATTTACTGTAATCGAGACCAGCTAATTTAAAAGTTGGACTTCAAATTGATCTGTGATCCTGAAAAAAGTCAAGGAGAATAATATCTAAATGGTCAATATCAGACCATAGCGTCATGTTGTGAAGGCCAAATATTTTACAGTAGGTACAAAAATTGATATGGGATCTTAGAAAATGGGTCAAAGTAAGAAATCCTCCTTTAGAATAATGAGGAAAAGTGTATAACAATAAGAATAATGTTAATAGCGATGATAGTAATATTCAAAGGTATGTAGTATGAAACAGTTAATTCAGTTGATTCAGCATGTATACCGTTGTATAACAATGGCAGAGAAATTGGCTTGCGTTTTCTCTTAATATTGGAAACTACACTAAGTGAAGCCTCATCATAATGACAATATGTTAAGAGAAAACTAACGAAATATTATCCTTTTATTTTGTAATTATTTATCGATTCATGACGTAAACGCTGTGAACATGACCAACAACTTAAAATTACTGGTTGACACCTAAAGTAGGAAACAATTGAAAGTCATCAGCGAACACCCACTTGCTGTGTTTATCTGCCAGCAATATTTAAGGAGGCAGGTTGTTTACTGTGAGAAATTGAAAATACTGAGTCTATTAAATATTAATTTGGAAGTGGAATTATGAACTGGAACAATTCAGCAGACGGTTACGAATAAAAGAAATTAATAGTAATGACGTCGTAAATCTCCGGGATAATTCAGAGAAACCGGCAACTCTACGTTCATGCAATCATAACAGCAGATAACTCGTGAAATATTAATGGCCTATTGGCCATAGGTGACCTATATAAGACCTCAAGTATCCTTTAAATAAGACACAGAAAAGAGACCAGTTAAGGAAAAAAAAATCTTGACTAGTTAATCGTTAACTAGGCGTTGCGTGTTATATCCATGCATCATTTTTTCAAGATTATATGAGATAGATTATTGGGGCCTCTCATCTAAGAGCACGATATACGCAAATATCTTATCTGCCATTGTCAAATAATGTGGTAACGTAATGAGACGATAATAAAAGTGGCAATATGTTTTAGCTGCAAGAGTTCAAACCATCTTGTGGTTAACTTTCAATGTTCAAAACCTAACGACAATTATCTAACTGTAATTCCCGGTGTGTTTTTTTCTCGCAATTTTGTTTAATTCTCACTGTAGAAAGAAAAAGAATCATTCCCCCTTTCTCCGCAAATTGCTGCCATACATCTCATTGTTATGTGTGAGAAATTGATTGCTTCTGAAACATTTTATGCTCTACCCAGATTAGTGGACGATACACAAATAATCTTGAAAAACGAAAAACGTGATAGTAAATGAAGGTACTTGGTAAATTTAGTTAAAGCTATCGTGCATTTCACTACATCGAAAATTGTACCGTTACCATAGATTTGGATCCCTCTTTAATTTAAGAGGACATAATAGAAAAGCCTTATTCTTCTGCTCTACCTGTATATAGTCACGATGCAAAATGCATAAGATTTGTGTACAGATACTCCTGTTTTTTTCTAATTTAATTATATTGATATAGTTCACATCCTATGGTAAACGACGAATTACTGTTTAATTGGTACCCTGACCTACTTTAGAATCTTAGTATCCTATTTATGGAAAATGATAAATTAGTTCTATAGTACAACACAGAGATGACCGTTTACATTAAATGCTACTCTTATATTTATGGAAATTGATAACCTATTTCTACAGTACAGTATAGGGATGACCGTTTACATCAAAATCTAATCTTAACACACACACACACACACACACACACACACACACCATCACCACTCTATAAAACGTCACTCGGACCTTAGGCCTCGGGAGATTTTGTCGTAATGATTTCCGATGGCCTCGAATTTCTCGAGTTGTCGATTTATTACCAGAACTGACATGCATTCCAGATATGTTTTTGTAGAGTGCTGTCCTTCATCCTCTTCTGTTTTTTTTTTTTTTTTTTTTTTATTGGTATTGTGTGTTTAAAAGAAAGAAAAAAATCGCGCCAAGTTCCCCTTATAAAATTCCTTTTGAGAGATTCGTGCTATATTTTTTTATTAGGAATCATAGCTTATAAGGGAAATTTTCGAATGATGGGAAATCGTGAATTAATTTAAATGAAAAAATATGGTTAATCCTGAGTTAATATGGACATGCTAGTGGAATGTGTTAGAAGGTTACGGACAACAGAGGAAAATCGTGAAAGTTACATATTTTGTATGGGAGTAAAGGATAGAATGGGTAGTATCTGGTCTCAAGATCTGTTACAGACAACATGGAAGCGTAACAAAAATATATGGTGAAATTATATATATATATATATATATATATATATATATATATATATATATGTATATATGTGTGTGTATATATATATGTATATATATATATATATATATATATATATATATATATGTATATATATATATATATATATATCTATGTATGTATGTATGTATGTTATTGAAAAGTTATAAATATTATGGGGAAGTTATATGCAATGAGCAAGTTAAAGATAATATGAGAAACGTAGATAAGACAAAGGTATAGATAACATTATGAGATGCCCGGTGATCGTACGGAAATATGGATGATACAGAAACTTGTGGATATGGCGAAGTGACTGACAATGTATAGAAGTTATTGAGGAGATAAGGAAGCAACAGAAAACATGGGAAATTTGCTTATGATATTGGGGAGTTGCAAATATCCTCGGGATGTTACAGTTATGTCAAAGTTTCAGGTATTATATAGAATTTTCATAAAGAATATCATAGAAAATTTGGCTAATAAGCCGGGATTGTTAATTGTAAGTCCATGCTACTGATTGGCGATAGGTAGAGGATGATGATAATATAGGGAAATTGTGTATAAAGAGAAAGTTAAAGATGTGGGTAGTTACAGATGATATAGTCAAGTAGTGGCTGTTACTGTTACCTTATGGATAATATTGTGAAGTTACGGATAATTTGGGGAAGTTACAGGTAATATAGAAAGGTTACTGATGTTATGACGTTACAAATATGTTTGAATCTTTAGTTTAGAATCGATTCTTTATCGCCAAATAAAACATTTTTATATTTCTTATCAATTTAGTTTTATGCTGCGTTGTTCCTCACTATTTTTCGTGATTAAGGAGATTGGAGTTTATAGGAATGAGGAAGAAAGAATTTAACAATGTGAAAGTTTGTTTTATATCTTATTAGCAATAATGATAAGAGTTTGCTATCGACGATTATGTCAATATTTTACTGAATGTTATATATATATATATTTTAAATTGTTATACGCTACACGTCTGCCATATTCCACGTACTTATATTAAGCGAGAATACGTAATTATTTCAATCTGATTCTTTATATCTAAATCTGGATTTAAGAAAGTTTCGATAGAGGAGTATTTGGTTTCCCCCATTAGTACCGTGATAGCCTTTAGCATCTTCCTGTGTTTTCCTCCTTCCCCCTGTTTCTCCATCGACCTTTTCAGAAATAGTTGGCATTGCTTCAGCGGTCAGTATTCATACGGGGTACTATAAACATACTGCAGTTAATTCGTTCTTATAAGACTTTATATATCTTGCGGGTGACTGAATACTTGTATTTTATATTGATTGTTCATTTCTTCTCTTGTAGTTTCTTTACTTCCTTATTTCCTATCCCCAATGGCCATTTTTCCCTGTTGGAGCCCTTGGGCTTATAGCATTCTGCTTTTCCAACTATGGTTATAGCTTAGCTCGTAATAATAATAATAATAAAAATAATAATAATAATAATAATAATAATAATAATAATAATGAGGAAAATTCAACCAAGTTTCCACTCTCGTCCCAATGTGTTGTGTTTGTATATCTATAAATCTTGTGCCTCACCTATTTTACATTTTCATTTTTTCCCGTCATTTTTTTTATTGATTAATCAATCCAATCATTTATCTGTTTTTTTATGTATAAATGATGTTTTCGTTGTCCTTCCAGTTAATATTTTTCATGTTGCCGTCGAGGAAACCAGACTTTGTGATTATGCAATCTTGAATTATTTCTTTTCAAATTCAAGTTGAAGCCTTTTTTTTATTCATTACCGGGGTTACGTGTCTTATTACTGGCATAACGACTATGATAACTGTTGAAGCGTGAAGGACTGACCTTCGTTATTCACAAGGACGTGAAATTGCAATGTATTTAATCCAAATATATATATATATATATATATATATATATATATATATATATATATATATATATATATATATGTATGTATGTATGTATGTATGTGTATATATATATATATATATATATATATATATATATATATATATTTATATATATATATGTAATATGTAATATATATATATATATATATATATATATATATGTATATATATATGTATATATATATGTATATATATATATATATATATATATATATATATAGTGTGTGCATGTTAACACAAACTCTGGTATAAGTAGATTAAGTTTCGTATTAAAGATATAAAGAAAAAATAAAAATAATAACCTTTTACAGTTTCTCATTGTGTTTTAGGTTCTTAGTGGTTGATGTTAAAGAATCAATGTTTGAAAGATAGCTCGAGTCGATTTATCACTTGAGACAATGCCTGTCAACTCCAGCAACGTTCTGCATGTTTGCATTCACTCATCATCAATCAACTTTTCTGAAATTGCTTGACTCTCCAATGTTTCAAGTTATGCATAAAAAAAGAGGCATAACATCCTTCCCTGTACCCTATAGGTGGCCGTGTCGTCAGTGTACCCCACGCAGTGAACTGTAGGCATTACTTATTGATCTTGCTGTTCAACCTCTTTTAACATCTAGTACATATTGGTAGTGCTGAGTTTTTTCCCATTTCTATTTATGCACTGAATAGCCTTACAAGCCCCGGTACTTGGCTATATGGTCGTAATTCATAAATCCAATCAAATCAAATACATTCATCCTTACTTGAAACCGAAGAATATCCAATACTTGCCATGTATTTCTTATCTCACTTATGCTTGAGACCCTTTTAGAAAACTTACTATTTCATACCATAAGTGAAATTCTGCCTTATAGACAAATCTACCTTGACGAGGATTCTAACATATCCCTCTCAATCAATACAGAACTATAGTCCATTTCTTTTAGCGAGTCATATTTGCACCGACTCGCAACAGTGCCCTTTTAGCTCGGAAAAGTTTCCTGGTCGCTGATTGGTTAGAATTATCTTGTCCAACCAATCAGCGATCAGGAAACTTTTCCGAGCTAAAAGGGCACCGCTGCGAGTCGGTACAAATATGTCTCGCTAAAAAAAATGGACTGTAGATAGTCGAATCCTGCATTCCGCCTTGAAAATACTGTTAATAAGAGACATCTGACGAAAGATTTCCCCCGAGTGTCGGCGTTCTTTTGATTCTAATTGTACTTTAGGCCCTTTTCATTTGCCCAAACATACAACAACTCCAAGTCCGCAAGAATGTTTATAAAACCATGGTGACATGTTCAGGCCCAGCTTGTATCACTGAATTTATTCGTTGACCAAGTTTCTCTCTCTCTCTCTCTCTCTCTCTCTCTCTCTCTCTCTCTCTCTCTCTCTCTCTCTCTCTCTCTCTCTCTCGAAAAGCGCAGAAATACTTTGCCCTGTAGATAACATGATAACTCTAATAAATGTGTAAGAAAGAAGCTAAGTTAAAATTAAGAGCTTAAGATTATGATTGATTATCAGACACATTAAATGTATCCGGAAAACTAAGTTTTATCTTATCAGATGTTTGTGATCTTTTGAATACAATGGAACGTTGTTCTAGTTGCCTGCGAAACTTTCACATATCGAAGTTTTAACGAATATTTTATCAAGCTTTTTTTTTACTTGCGTTTCTGTAGATTTATGTGAGTAGAGGTTTCATGGTTGTCACAATAAATCTCTGATACCCAGAATCCGAATGATATTTTCAGAGGACAATTCAATTTTTTTTTTTTTTTTTTTTTTTTTTTTTTTTTTTTTTTTTTTTTTTTTTTTTGCGACGGGAAATTTTAAGGTTTATTTGGGCTCCACAAGGCACTCGGAGAGTAGGGAGATCCAGGCCTACATGACTGAGGACTATGAAGCGTGACGTAGGAGATGATTAATGAAGAAGTATTGATTTAAAAGCTTAATATAGAGATGACTGACGAAATCTAACTGAGGCCCTTTGCGTCAATAGGTTTAGGAGGTGATGATGATGATGATTTGTATGTTTTTTTTCTTTTATGGTCACTAGATATTTGTATCTGTGCTGTACGAAGATTGTTGGTATTACCTGTTTACATGAGTCATGTATGTCTTTAGAGGCGGATAAAATTTGATTTATAAATTAAT
Source organism: Palaemon carinicauda (assembly GCF_036898095.1). Lineage (NCBI taxonomy): Eukaryota > Metazoa > Arthropoda > Malacostraca > Decapoda > Palaemonidae > Palaemon > Palaemon carinicauda. Next base: position 88,619,787 of record NC_090725.1, read on the forward strand.
GGGTAGATGGCATTAAAGCCCAGCATAGAATGCGCTATCTGTTCAAACATATTTTGCTGAAAAGTAATCCTGCCCCGTTTTGGCATAACATGAATTATAGAAATTGTTAGCGGTTCTTACCGTTTCAGATTTGAAATATATTCATTCTTCTTCATATTTATTTTAATTAATCAAATTAATATATTCATTCTTTTTTCATTTTTATTTTCATAATCAAATTTTACTCCTTTCCTGTTCTTTACAGGGAGATTTATAACTCGACGGCAGACTATTTTGATTCACTTTCGTATGTCGTTTGGGTTACGGATCTTTGATATCACATCTTATGCTGTTTTACACTATCTTGTAACAAGTCGTTTTGTGATAAGAATCTCTTGTAGCTGATTATCTTTTACTTGATACCCATTGATCGGACTTTTGAGCTCTAGTTCTCGGAAGTCTCGGCTCACAGCTGAGCAGCCTGCGTACGACCCCCCCCCCCCCACCTTCTCTCTCTCTCTCTCTCTCTCTCTCTCTCTCTCTCTCTCTCTCTCTCTCTCTCTCTCTCCAAGACTGACAAGGAAAAGAAAGGCATCGAGAGGTTTCTTGAAAGTCTAGCATGCCGTTACTGGCCGTAATCTTGAATCGTGAATTACTTGCTAAGTCATTCGTCGATTCTGGTAATTTAGGGTAATTTACAGCAACAGTGGAGAGATAACAGGCATGGTAATAGTTATTATATTACCTCATTAGCATAACACTTAATTACAGTTATCATCATTATTGCCTTTATAATTGTACGATATATCAATGAGTTGTCTGTCTCAATTTTTTTCTTGTAATTATTGTTTCTCCGAAACATTTGAGTCAAAGGATAACATTTGTGATCCAACATAAAGAAAAAATTATGTAATGTTTAACATTAACGGCTAGGAGTGAGTACTAATTATGGTTTAGATATAATTATTTTTACCTTTTAACCTAAAACATGTGAAATATTTTCAGTGAGTTTGTGATTGACCAAAATAAGGATAATATCCATTATTATTATTATTATTATTATTATTATTATTATTATTATTATTATTATTATTAGCTAGGCTACAACCGTGATTGGAAAGGCAGAATTCTATAAGCCCAAAGGCTCCAACAGGGAAAGCAGCCCAGTGAGTTAATGAAATAAGAAAATACCAATTAAACGATAGGTAATGAATGAAAAATACGAAATGTTTTAAGATCAGTAACAACAGCAAAATAGATCAATCAAATTTAAACTATAGACCGAGTCTTCTGTCAACCTGATCATCAGAAAAGAATTTACAGAAAGTTTGAGATTAGGAAGATCATTCCATACGATGATCACAGCTGAAGCAAAACTTCTAAAATGTTGTAGTATTGAAACTTATGATAGAGAAGACAAAACTGTTAGAATTAACTGCATACCTAGTACTGCGTATAGGATGGTTATAGTATGGAAAGATGTAATGCAATGGATGGTCTGAATTAGGAAAAATCTTAGGCAACATGCATAAAGAACCAACTGAACTGATCCGTTAGCATTTTCAAGTTTTTGTTATTATTATTATTATTATTATTATTATTATTATTATTATTATTATTATTATTATTATTATTAGGGATAGTTCGTCATTAAGTGATCGAGTGCACCTACTCATTATGATCACTGCCGTTTCCACTCACTGGGTAGTGAGGTCTCCCTAGACAAACTGATCATTCCTCGTTCACAGCACCAGTGAGTGCATTTGCATTTAGTATGTCGTTATCATTATCATATTTTATCGCGCAATTGTCCTGTTCTTAGATCCTTTTCCGGACAGGTGGGCCCTAGCGGGCAGCTACACAAGATGTTTGGTTTGACTTCCCGCAGGGGCATTCAGCACCATGTGTGTAACTCATTGCTGGAGAATATTCTAACAACTTGTAAGAAAAAGAAATGGATATGGGCAGGATATATAATGAGAATGACAGACAATAGATAGACATTAAGAATAACTGAATGAATGGGTTCTTAGAGATTGTAAAAGAAGCATAGGAAGGAAGAGAAGACGGTAGATCGACGAACTAAAGAAGTTTGCGGGCGAGGACTGGCACAGAAGGACCATAAACAGACGCAAGTGGAAGGACATGTTTGAGGCCTTTGTTTTGCAGTGGACTAGTAACGGCTGATGATGATGGCGATGATATATATATATATATATATATATATATATATATATATATATATATATATATATATATATACATATATACACATATATATACAGTGTATATATATATGCGATATATATAGTGTATATATAAATATATAAATTATATTATGTTTATTAAAGTAATTACAGTTTACGTCCGTGGTTTCTAAGGAGAAACTGACACTGCTTTTAGTGTTTTATAATGAAAATAAGATTTCACTAATCAACTGTTTTCTTTTTAAACACATGCAACAAATACTGTCTTTCACTAGTGGCGCCCTTCATAGACAAAACGTTCTGCAGACTGCATATATACTTGGCTATCGGTATGAACCCATCATTTCAATTAGCTTACATTTTGAGTACATTGTTTATTCAATATCTAGATCGATCTACGATTTATTCCCTCTTGGTATGTCTTGCTGGATAGGGCAATGTCACTGTCCCCTGCCTCTGACATTCTTGAGCGGCCTTTAAATGCTTCTAATGTAGCAGTTTTTATGTTCCCATTTTTATGAATAGACTTTCAATTCGATTATATGTATTACAAAAATCATTGTAGGGTTGTTATATATTTTTTATTTGACTTCATAATGATAGGTTAATCACATATTGTCCTTCGATATCCTGGAAGTAAAAAAGTCCTCTCAAACTGATAGCTAAATTGCCCAGTTTTTGTAACGGACGTTCGACTCGGTGTCGATGCCATCTTATTCATGTGAAGCAGCTAATTTTGTGGAAGTTATGGGCTCAAGGGTTCGTACATAATTCAACAATGAAAGCATGAATGTTAAAATTACTATTTTCTTTTTTCCTCTCTCCATTTTCCCTCAGCATGGAAAGGTGATTTCTTTCAGTAAAGAAGGTAGAGTGAAAATAAGACATATTCACAGCCTATTATTAATGCTGAGTCGTAATATGAGGTCCTTCTGTTCTATGGAAAGTACTTTAGAAAGTTTGGAAAGAAAAAGTTGTTTATTATAATAGATTATGTAAAGACTACTTAACGTACTAAACAGGAGAACACACACACACACACTACGAATTTATGGATGTATTGGAAATCTCATTATTTTGCTTGTCAAATAGAGTTTACCTGAAAAATACCTTACGACTGTGTATTCATATAACTACTTGAAATTTCTAAAAGAAATCATTAATTTAACTTCAAAAAGCAGATCTTGTTATATCACTTCATTTGACACTATCGATTTTTTTTTTTTTTTTTTTTTTTTTTTTTTTTTTTTTTTTTTTTTTTTTGTAAGGCAAACGTTGGAATAGCTCCTTACACGGTGCAAAGGAGGTCACTGCCAAGTACGGGCTTGAAGTGCTAGAAACACAGTTTTCCAAGATCATTAGAGGATAAAGCATGAAAATATTGATTATATTCAGTCTTCAGCTTCGGGAGGAGCACCTGCTTGGGTCCTATCTCTCTCTCTCTCTCTCTCTCTCTCTCTCTCTCTCTCTCTCTCTCTCCTCTCTCTCTCTCTCTCTCTGTAGACTCATCTAAAAATTAGTCTATATCTTTTAGAGGTATCCAAGATAGTATTTCGTCCATGGTCTGTTTCACGGTACTGAAATTTTCCATTATTGTTGATTTTTTACATATTGCTCCAGTCCATGAACTTCACGCGCTTTCCTCTGTAGAACTTTGTTCTTGTGTCCTTTAATCAATGCGGATTGAATCCCATACGAATATTAAGTTTTATTCATTTATTTTTCTTAGAAGTTACAGCCTTTAAAACTGAGGGTTAATTCAAAAGGTTCAGAAATATCTAAATGTTTACTTGGAGAAACCATAAATTAGCCGCTAGAAAGAAGAATGATTGTCATTTAAAGTATATAGACTAGAGAAAAATTATAGGATCAATACAGTTCTGTGACCATTTAACACTATGTGGGCAGCGCTTTAAACATAAATGTAATATCAACTAAGAATAATAATCGAACTCGCATTTTTTTTTCTGTATTCACTCTAGTTTTAAACCCAACTCTTGGTTTCCAAAAATTCCCAACAATAACTTTTGGCCCTTAGAAGGACGTTTAATTGTAGTATTAAATGTCCATTTAAAGGAAATAGCTCGAATTCCTAATGATAATGAGTGTTTTGACTTAAAGTCACAGAGATGATCTTTTCTATCACATCATGACGAATCTTGGTTTCCTTTTCTAATGAAAGAAATAAAAAGTGTATTTGAACAATTTTTTTAGGGAAAAAATAATCCAAATGCTTCCAACAACTATCTCGTCTAAAGTCTTTGAAACTACCGTCACGTCAAGAAGACCCATTGAACACGATTCGGTTAATAGCCCTCTCTCTCTCTCTCTCTCTCTCTCTCTCTCTAACGCGATTCGGTTAATAACCTCTCTCTCTCTCTCTCTCTCTCTCTCTCTCTCTCTCTCTCCGAGTGTGTATGTGTATGATTTCCTTGGAACGGGAGTATCTCTCTCTCTCTCTCTCTCTCTCTCTCTCTCTACATGGAACAGACTTCCAGTGGATGCAGTAAACAGTAACACGGTAAATGAATTCAAGAATAAGTTAGACAAGATCATAAAAACTCTAAACATTTAAACTAATTTGCTCTATCCAAGAGCAAATAGAATCTTCGTTGATTGACTAAAAAGTCTTTGAGATATCCAAAATCCTTATAACTCTCTCTCTCTCTCTCTCTCTCTCTCTCTCTCTCTCTCTCTCTCTCAACCTACGTAGTACAGTACTTGTGCGCCTTTCGTTCATAGGTATGTAATATTCATTTTGATTTTATGGCAAGTGAATGCGGATTTCTGACAGGTTCATTGTAATGCAAATCATTTCCTGAGGACCAAAGAAGTATTTCCTGTGCATTTCAAAAATTCGTACGTAAAGAATTGAAATTAATGCCGTGTCAGTTTATATCTCCCAACCTTTAGAAATATCACATCAAAGAGTATTTGCAAGTGTCAGTCATGGAATGAATTGGAAGAATTATCGTTCTTTTTAAAGTCTTTTTGTATGCCAACCCGAAAGGTTTGGGTGAACGTACTTGTCACATTATGATTTTATTCGGTATAGGTTTTTCTGAAGATATATTAAATCCCTTGTTTTTGGGCATGATTGGGGTTAATGTTTAAAATTAAAAAAAAATTACAAAACTATATGTTATATATATATGCGTATATATATATATATATATATATGTATACATACAGTATATATTTGTATATATATATATATATATGTGTGTGTGTGTGTGTATGTATATATATTTATATATGTGTGTACGTATATGTATGTGTGTATATATATATATATAAATATATATATGTGTATATATATATATATATATATATCGAACTACTAAAGGAAAAGGAAAAAAACTATTTAGAGTTTATACAGTTGTGCTATTGACATCGTCAATCTAACCATGATAATAAGGGGAAAGCAATAACTCCAGTCAAACTTTACTCTGTTCCTTTTGTGACTTAATACTGTACAAATAATTTTTCGTCACGTTTCAGCAGACGTGAATTTGCCTGTTTTATATATATATATATATATATATATATATAATATATATATATATGTGTGTATATATATATATATATATAATATATTTTCCCATTCATGTGTCCTGCCGTTTGGGCAAAATTTCATTGGATACTTTGTTTTGCATATCCTGTATATCCTTATGAAGGAAAATTAAAAAAGATTATACCGACTTCGGGAATTTCAGGATATGAGATTGGAAAGGTAAGTTTTGTTCTGTTTGTAATACCCTTCTTTAATATTTTGTGATTTTTTAAATTAATCACTACAATATATACACGTTCTGTTGCTTTACATGAAATGTTCCATTTTACATGAAGGCGTTATTGATATCCACTACCAGTGCAATGAATACAATGACAAAATATAACTTTGCATTATCTCAGATATCGAGTTACAGTCCCTTCCTACCGTTACACAATTCTAAATATTTATGAGTCTAGTGGTGTTGCCAATGTGATAACTTAGACGTAATCGATCTGGAGATTTTTCATTGATGGATTCAGAGTAGACATTCGCGTGCTCCCACTTGCATGCACAAACAAGCACGAACCTAATTGTTCAGTAGGCGACACGTATCAATATCCCGATAACTGCACAATACGTGCACGGGTGATGTGTGTTATTTTTATGGAAGGTTTTAACGATTATTTTATGATTAAAGAATTCATATCCAGTTGATATTTTCGCAAACACACTCCCCCTTCATAAACCTATTCCCCTGCTTCACCCCCCCCCCCCTACCCCCTTAGTTCTAGGATGTATTTCGTAATTTGTGGAAATTTATTTACCCCATGCAAAAGTTTCAGCTAGATCCCTATAAAGGCATTTGGCTATCACAGGTCTACCTTCAGATGATAAAGTCGATGCACATTGAGTAAAACCATTCGTATAAATAATAATATTAATATTAATAATTATTGTAATACTCATCAAAGTTATTAAAGTTGCAAGGCTGCGTCATTCCATGACATAGGCCCGAATGAGAAACATTTTGGTCAAAGTAAAGGTTTGGAGGAAACAATGTTTCAATAGAAGAATTAAAGGTTAATTTTTATGGGCAACTGAGCAGCCATCCCCCTCAGGATAATAGGAGAGAGGCTTGTTTATCCCAATGAAAACTTTCCGAGTATCATTACTTAGTTTGGCACTGATGCAATGTACTTTGCTGTCGGAAAGTCAAATGTAGAATCACGGAAACGAGTGAGTGATCAAAGAAAAGGAAGGAAAATACGTTTTAGAGATGAATACAGTAAGAATATTACCTGCCTATTCAGGATAAACAGGGAACTGTATTCAAAGCCTTTTGAAGTATTGCGTAGAAAAATTTAGTATGTGTAAAAGTAAGCAAGATTTTTGTGATGGTAATTCTGTAAACCACAGCAAACGTAGAAAATTATAACTGAAGAGGAAGCTTTAAACATGACAATACAGAGAGCTATCTGTGTCTTGATATTACAGAAGGCAAAAACTTCATCTCCAAAACGAAACTGGCTCTAATTACCTTCACCAACTTCGTTGCGGCGAACGTTATGTTTTGATAAGTGTTTATTTATTTGTATGTCTGTCTGTGTGTTTGGGATTTGCATAACTCGAAAACTATTCGACCGAATCTCATGATATTTAGAGGGATGATTGGCCATGATCCAAGGACAATTTGATTAGATTTTGGGAGTGATTGGGTCAAAAGTCAAGGCCAAGGTCACAAAAAGGTCAAACACATTTTCATGTCATATCGCGGCCAATTTTTATTACTTTTGCATGAAGGTAGTGCCAATATGTGCATAATTCAATTGCCTATCATGTGATATAGAACATGATATAGGCGAAGGTATGCGCTCTACCGAGTGCCCGTTCTAGTTGTATGGAAAGATGTGGGCTTCAGAAAAAGCAAGAAAAGTCATTAAGTTTTATCATTATTAATATTATTACTATTATCAATGTAGGGAAAGGAAAGGATTGGGTAGTGAAGAGACTAAGCATTGTTCTCTATGAAAGAAATATCAACATAGAGCCTCCTGCCTAGTACAGTGGTAACGTGTTCGCCTAGCATTCGTATGGAAGCAGATTGATCCCAGCCCCAGGACCGTGAGTTTAAGCTGTTTACTGGATAGGCCACTGCTATTGTTGGGCACCACAGTGGGTAGTTGGCCTTGCCCGGCTGACGTTCCGGTGAGCATCTATTCTGATGATACTGAAATTGAAACCAGACACCTTTACATTTACCTTTAATATTATATTATATGAATAACAAGTCTAAAATGACATAAAGAGGCAGCAATGGAACCAGCGTGATCCTTCTTTTTCTGTTACTCAAATACTTTGTATCAAAATTTTCTTCCTCCGTTAAAAGATATAGTGTTCTTTTTTTCCTTGCCAGACGAGTCATGTCTGTCAATGAGATGTATAGTTGTTGTGTATTTGTTTTTTTGAGCTCTTGTTAATGATCTTTTAAATCAAAATATTTTCTCCACGCTGAATGATTTCCTCAAATCTCAAAATAGATTTCATGCGAAGGGGGTTGCAATCATGATACGTCTACGGTGGTTGTTATTAATCATGTGAGAACGTCTGTAAAGTTAATTATTGTGTAGAAATATACGTCAAGCTAAATGTAATCCTTTCCATTGTACGAATTATAAGCTCCGGCAGCACAGTCCCAGCCTAACATAAAAAGATTAACAACAGCAGACCAAGATGATTAAAACAATGAATTATAAATTAAAAAAGACATATGGTCAATGTACGGACCACCATTGAATGACCTTTGGAGAGTTGAAGCTTTTGAGTTAGGCCCACTATTCAGGGCCATCAGCTTTTCGTTGGCTTAAGAGGTGAATGATAAATTAATTGTGACGTTGCCATTGTAAGATTTCTCTTTTACCAGAAGTTGTTGACTTTTTGTGAGGTTGTTAAAATTATTGAGAAATATCGGTAAATAAGCTAATCAACTAAACACTTGTAAACTAAACCAGTTGAACCATATATAATTGCATAATGTAATAGATAAAAACAAATCTTAAAAAGCTTATCACGCTACCAAACAACCATCGGATTATAGAGAACTATTGAATATATTCCAAAGATCGGGTCCTAAATTGTTTTAAAGTCGGAGACCTAATGAGGATCTTCTGAAAGTTTAGTACTGTATAACCTACCTATTCTAATAGCGTCATTAATATTCATGAATCGAGATCATTATTCCAAAGACCAGTTTCAGACTAAGCGTTTCCAAATTCACTTATTAATGAAAGGAGTTTATGAATCAGTTTCTATGTAACAGACTTTAAGAAAACTATGACACTGATTTCAAGGCTAAATACAATGGAGTGGTTACAAAGTCCCATCATATCAAATCACTCTCGATGTAAGCTGGATCTGTTACTTTAGATTGCCATTTCTGAACTTGTTGCTCTTGCGTTTAGTAATGCAGCTTCTATTATACTCATCATCGGCCGTTACAAGTCCACTGCAGAACAAAGGCCTTAGACATGTCCTTCCAGTTGCATCTGTTCATGGTCTTTCTATGCCAGTCCAATCAGGTAAACTTTCTTAGTTCGCCAATCCAAAGTCTTCTCTGCTTTCCCCTGCTTCCTTTCCATTCCCTAGGGATCCATTCTGTTACTCTTTAATGTTCTTCTCTTATTTGTCAATCTCATTATATGTCCTTCCCATGTCCATTCTTTTTCTTACATGTTATTAGATGATCCTCTACTTTAAGTTCCTCTCATATTCATGTTTCTCTTTTTCTGTCTCTTAGTGTTATTCTCGTCATTATTCTTTCCATAACTTTGAGTTGTAACTCGCTTATGTTTCAAGGCTTTGGTAGGGTTCCAAGTTTCTGATGTTAATACTGGTAGGACTACCAGATTAAATACTTTTCTTTTTAGAGAAAGTGGCATTTTACTTTTATTCTACTCTTATTACGTTATTGATCCTTTTATCTCATAATCTATGAAATGAAATTTTAGCTTTCTATTCAGAATTGAATCTGATTTTATCCTAATTCCTTCGTCGTCATGTTATGTTTAGCTTGCAATTGGATCCTTCCATTGCCTATTAGTTCCTGGCATTTGATGCTGTTTGATAAGTATGAGGCTAAATTATCAGCATATAATAAAACATTCGTTTTAGCATTACTTTTGTGACCATGTTGTCAGTTATATATTTTGTGAAGTTTGCCGCCTTAATTTTATTTTCTGTTTGCATTTGCATTCGATAGTATTTGTTTTTATAATCAGCAATAGTATTTGTAGTTGTAACTTTATCTTTTAGTCACAGATTTTTATGACTTACACAGGCGGACATGCCAATGTTTATCAACTCCTTAAAAAGTGTTAGTAATTACATAAAGCTGGTATACCGTTCCACTTGTCTTTTGTTTTAGTAATCTCCCCAAACTAGATTGTGTCCTGGGCGCTTATGATACACAGCTTCATGTGATATGAATGGAGATAGCGCCAGGTGGTGGCGTCATTTTATCTGATAATAATTAGTGACCGTTACGCTATTGTGCTTCCGTCTATAAGGCTTTCGTTTTACGTACCATTATAGCGTCGGTATACTGTAGCTTGTTAGCTGAGACAGCTCTAATGCAAAGGGCGTTGCTTATATTTTTTATGGGTCTCGTTATGTTGCTCTGTAGTTATTCATTGTCATGTTATTCAGTTTGCTTTTACTTCTATCACTTCCTTTTACGTAGCGTTGAGGTCAATTTTATTTTCAAATCCCATCGTATTTTTTACTTTTTATTTCTGAGATCACAGTTTTTTTTTAACGATTTATCGTGTTGCTTGTATCCGATTACTGAAAGGAAAAAAGCCATGACATGACCTTTACTCTCACCATAATCTTGGGCATTAACTTGCCTTGATAGATATTCCCTTTCAACATTTTTAGGAATTCAACTAAAACGTTTCTAATTTCACAATTATTCTTGTAATCTTTTTTAAGTAATATTCATTTTTTGTAATCATATTATGTTTGTGAAATTTCAAAATCTTGTGTAAATTTCCAAGGACTTTTTCTGCTGAAAATAATTTAATATAAAACCAATCAACCTCCAGCGTTCAGAAATGACAGCGGTATTATTAATAAGATTAGCAGCCAATTACTACTACCACAGTGACGTGGTTTTATCTCTTTTATGCGAACTATTTACGAGAGGGTAATTCATTTTTTTCATTTATAACAAAGACAAGAAGCCATCGTTTTCTTTTCAAGAATTTTTTATTACTAATTATTACAGGATTAAAAGGGTGTTTACTTACATTTTTTAATCCAAATAACATGGAAAGGTCTCTGCGCCGCAAAGACTTGGTAGCTGGCCGTTGCGTTGTCATTAATTATGTTTAAATATAATGTAAACTAAACGTAGCACGAATTGGCCAACAAAATTCATGGGTTCTGGAAAGTATACGGACCCTTTATGCACAACATTTGTTTATGCTGAGCAGATAACAGTATTTTATTAAGATATAACTGTATGTATAATATTAAGATATTTTGAGGAAATATGATTTCTAATTGCGATAACTGCAACTGTGCATTCCACGTCACAGACAAAAGTTTGTCGATGAATTTATCCACTCTATCAACAACTTATGCGATATTCTCCCCACATCATAATGCAGCATTTAAACCGAATTCTTTTATGGACATTAACATGGAAGACATTGTGTTCGGCTCGTTTTAAGCAGCTTATCTTTCTATCTTCCGTTGCACGCCATGGAACTTTCACGGTGTCTAGTATCTGTTTTGGGGTTTGTTGTAATCCGCCGTTAAGCGCATGTGTCCTTGAATTTGATTTGTGTGCGTCATTGTGTTTGTATCTGTAAGTTTTTGGTCCCTTCTATTTTAAGCTAGAACCTTTAAAGTTCGGCTTCCTGCTCTTCAATGTACATAAGTAATGATAATAGCAATATCAGTTTGAAATAGAGAACACATTCCTGGCGTAGTTTTGTTAACTCTATACTCATATATTGTACGGAAAATTAAATCAGTAGTTTGAAAATAATTTTGATTTTATTTTTACTCATGAAATAGTGATCAATTGAAATTAATGGCTGGATATTCAGGTGTCCAACCCTCAAACTACCTCGGCGATTGTAATTTTGTTTTTAGTTAAATAGGTGATGATGACATACGGGCAAGGGAAAATTACACTTCAAACGTATATAATATATTTAATCAAATGATCAACTTTGATATATTCTTTCACGGTCTTGGGTTTTTTATCTCTATGTAGTGTTTAAGGCTGCGCCATTGATTCGGAAATGTTTTGAAACTTGAAATTCTTCATCGTTGTGTTATAACCTTTTTGAAGCTCTATTTTCGAAATTATCGAAAGAATTCAAGGTAGAATTTAAGAGCAGAATATGCATAATGTGAACAAGAACGACACAACGCCCTAAAGTTTATGTACAGCACAAGAGGGCTCTGGGGTGGTTCACAGTATTGAC
>NC_090725.1:88636962-88641962 GCF_036898095.1 Palaemon carinicauda
AGGAGATGGAATTGATGCAAAGAGAGTAGCATCATCTGCATACGCAACAAGCTTGCTTTCTTGGCCAAACCATATGTCTTGTGTATATAAGATGAAAATTAATGGACCAAGAACACTACCCTGTGGAACACCAGATATCACATTCCTATACTCACTATGGTGACCATCAACAACAACTCTTTCAGATCTGTAAATAGACAATAGCTAAGAATCGACCTAATGTGTTTTTGGTAATTTTGAATACCTTATGCTATTTTTCATTTGTATAAGATGTTAAAGATATTGCTGTTGTCAACAGTTTGAACTATGACGTTTTCCATATTTGATTAAATTATTATATAATTTGTGTACAGTTGTTTTATATATATATATATATATATATATATATATATATATATATATATATATATCGTAATACATCTGCAAAGATGAAGAAACGTATGCGCTAATATCTTTGAATGGTAAAGTACAGTGGTATTTGAAGGCAAGATTCAGAGTAAATGTTGCAATGGTATAAGAATCTGTCCTCTATAAAGTCTAAGGTATATATTGCTTAAATATTACGCAGAGTGCATGGATTAGGAAAATTTTATCATATCTCTTAGTTTATTAAGTTTTGAATCAAGATTCCTATGTATCCAAGTTATCTCTCTCTCTCTCTCTCTCTCTCTCTCTCTCTCTCTCTCTCTCTCTCTCTCTCTCTCTCTCTCTCTCTCTCTGTGCTAAAGGCAAGAAAAAAAAAGACTCCTGACGTGGCTGTTAAACCGACTTCCTCTGCAGTAACCCTGCAAAAGACTATTAACAAAAGGCATCCTGGAGAGTGGAAGTCAAGACAAACCATTTAGGTTTTTGACCTTCGTGATGAAGAGAGACTCATTTCTCAGCGTCCAATCCCCTGATTACTGGACGTCTTTGAAAAGAAAAAGAAGAAAGCAAAAAAGTAAACATAGCATGATTTTCAGTGTCTTTGTGACATGCTAGTACCGGTGGACGAAGTCACTGGTATGATACAAGTAGTTTGCTTGGTTCCACTCTGGGGACATTTCGTCTTGAAAGCATACTTACAGAATGTAATAGGTGGATTCTCAGTTACGCCTAATGGCAACACATTTTTCTATTTGTTAATGTGAGATGGTGAGAATAGAGCCACTTATTTTTCAAAAGTTTCTTTTCTTAAGTCCGATTTTAAGTTATGTCCTGTATAACTCCAAACAATAAGCCGCCTTCCTTAACTTTGACATACAAATTACTGTCTGTTTCAAAATAAAATAACGGAAAAAGGGTTGATATATGTAAAAACACGACATTTATTAATTACCACTGAATAAAAGTACGACTAATTGTCATTACCGTAGCACCTAAAACAATTCATACTCATCACTGTTATCATTTTGTCAGAGATCTCATTGATGTTTTATGAACACAAGTTAATTAACGTGGCGTTAACGTTCTAGGAGCATATGTTGCTTATTGATTAACTTTCTTCTTAGATTACTAAAATAATTCATTTATCGATAATATTGTAATTCATTCTATGATTCATATGGCCCTCCAAGTCACTGGATGCCACATTGGTAAATATTTAAGATCAGAAATCTCCAAGTTGTTCCTATTAGTAACTGTTTTCTAATCATTTCTTCTAAGGCTGGGGACTAATCACTCTACTTCCTTTTGCTTTAGGTCTTAGATTCTTTCTTACAAGAAACTTATTTTCTCTTCTTTTTGGGGGATTAAGACACAGTTCTTTAGTATTCCCTTTAGGACCGTATATATATATATATATATATATATATATATATATATATATATATATATATATATATATATACGTGTGTGTATGCGTTCGTTTATATGTATGTATGTATATATATATATGTGTGTGTGTTCGTGTATATATATGTATGTATGTATATATAATATATATATATATATATATATATATATATATATATATATATATATATATATATATGTTTCTCCCTAGAATGTAATTCAAATCTTTGAATTGCATCATGTGATTTATAGTTCCTATCTTCGTATTTCACTGCACACGGCAAGACACACTTATTCGTTTTTTAAAGATGTGAATAGTGAGTCTTAATGCTAAACATGATTTCGCGTGTTAGACACTACAATAAATTATTAGGTGTTCGCACCCTGACATTTAGGTCTAGCTTTAAGACCTAGATATTCGCGGCACACGTCATGCTACTGGTATGTGAAATGGGATGTTCGTCATTCTCTCATTAAAATCATCCATTGTTGATCATGAACTTTTCATGTGAATTCTGCAGTTTTATGTTTTTATTCCATGCAGTATATCTTTGTGCGCAATCTGTAATTGTATTTTCGTAGGGAAGGTTTCTAAATGTTTAATAAATTTTTCTGTGCATTTTTTTTAAAGGTTTTCACACTACTCGGTGGTCAAGAATGCAAGCATTGCCCTAAGGCCCTAAACCTCCAGTATAATAAACACATTGTTAGATGTGATTCATCGGTCATTTCCCATTAGATATTTACTGTTTTATATATATATATATATATATATATATATATATATATATATATATATATATATATATATATATATATATACACACACACACACGAGTGTACCCGAGCCGTCAAAAGATACTTCTAAATATTTAGATATATATGCACATACATGCGCATACGACCACGCACAGGTTCAACTCTTCCTACCACCTCTCCCTTTCCTAACTACAACCCGCCGGTTCAGCAATTTGTGGGAGAATGTGGTTTCCTGGTGTATCTCTCAGGAGTAACCCCATCTCACCAGGGTGTGACTACTTACCTTGAATTTATTATACTGAATTTATTAATTTCATTAATATCCCACGATGTTCTTAGTGTCATTTATTTATTATCTTGCGATAAGAAATTACTCTTCTATTCCTTAATGGGTTTTCTATTATACCGATGATGTTGTATTTACATTACTTTATTGTGACTATGCAGATGAGCTTTATAGCCAGTTATATAACTTAAAGGTCTATTTATTTTCTAGGACTGTGCTATTGTGCTTGACATAACTAGTTATACTTCTATGAAAATAACTTTATTGATAACAAACGATTATCGGAACTAGTTTTCCCTTTGTATTTTAGCCTTGGGAGATATTATTCTCGCCTCTTTCCTTTCGTTGATAGTTGATTATTCATTTTAGTACAGTAGAGTAGATTACAAATGAAGATAGATATGAAAATTAATAATGTTTTTTATATGAAAACTTTTATCCGAGTGAACATGACAACAGAGAATTCGTTCAACACTAGAAGCCCGGAAAAATTTAAGATTATTTATCACAGACCTTAAACATTACAATTCATGTTTTATTAGTTATTGTTAGTAAACAATTTAATCGAACAAATATACAAATCAGTTATAAGTTTAAAGTTGCTGAGTACGTGTTGCATTAGAAATTCCCTAAAGAACCAATTAAACTGGAACACATTCTACGGATATTACTACTCATGTTTTATTATCTGGCCCTTTCATATCTGCGCTAACATTGACCCATCAACATGGCCGATGTGGTAACGTCCCTTACTGGTGAATGCCAGACTGGGGTTCGAGTCCTGCTCAAGCTCGTTAGTTCCTTTGGTCGCTGCAACATCACTATCGTTGTGAGCTAAGGATGGGGGATTTGAGGGAGCCTACAGATCTACCTGCTGAGTCATCAGCAGTCATTGCCTAGCCCTCCTTGGTCCTAGCATGGGTGGAGAGGGGCTTTGGCGCTGATCATATGTATGTGTGCTTAGTCTCTAGGGCATTGTCCTGCTTGATAGAGCAATGTCGCTGTCCCTTTCCTCTGCCCTCAAAAGTGAGGGTCAAATGATTAGATAAATATCCACGCACACATATTCAACCCTTCCCACCTCTTCCCCTATTCCTCTCTCACCTGGGTATGACTACTCCTTCTCCCCCTACCTGAGGGACGGGAAAAGACGGAGTAGATATATGTCTGGCAATGCTGCTGAGCGGGACTGGAAAGATATATATAAATATAAATATATATATATATATATATATATATATATATATATATATATATATATATATATATATGGAGAGAGAGAGAGAGAGAGAGAGAGAGAGAGAGAGAGAGAGAGAGAGAGAGATCTGATCTTTATTAGGGGACATAAACGTAGTTTGCATTTCCGTCTCATATTTATTAACATTAAGCATTTATATATAAAAAAATTCATAAGTAATAACTGTGATAAGTTATGCAAAAACGTTTCACGCAAGTCCTCAAATTACCCAACTTTAACGCCAATGTGAAATGTCTGACTAAAGTAAAACAATAAAATACGCGTTTATTTACTTTGTAAAAGCAACCCAGGCTATTATTGCCGTCGTATATTTCGATTATTATGCCTTTTAGGATTTACGGTATCGTGTATGGGCGATAATATTTGAAATGCAGTTTCCATTGATTGTATACATAAGTCTATATGTATATACAGTATTATTTTTATACATACCTGTATGTATGTACAATATATTTAACGTTATCGGATTTCAGATGCTATATATATATATATATATATATATATATATATATATATATATGAAACAATGTTCTTTTTATATAGATAAGCGGATTACTTGACTCTCTATTTTGGAATAGTAATAATTTTTAATAGTTTCCAATTGACTAGTTTTACCTCTTTTGTGTTGAAAGGGATGTTCATGTTTATAGAGAGGAATAATTTTTTAAAACATATAAACTTATTCCTGGTTTTTTTTTTTTCTTGTTTTTTTTTACTTGATTCTTATTGTTCTAATTGTATTTGCGTTCCAGGCCATTTCAATTAAACTAAATTGATATCAAGTCTTTAATATGAGATATATAAGCTTAGAAAAATTCACTTTGATGCTCTAACACATTATGTTTCTAATAGAAGGATTATGATCTTATTTTAAAGGGTGCAAACGCCTATGAATAAACTTGGCTCTTTTGTCACACATTTTAA